>NC_056743.1:107426151-107726151 GCF_019279795.1 Protopterus annectens | reverse complement strand
AATCATGACAACTATATGCTAAGCAGGTGAACTGTATCATAATTAGTCAATCCCACATGGTAGACTTACAGCAGATCTGTATAATGTATGCATACACCCTACATTCTGATTTTCCCTTAATCTGAACCATTGGAGTAGACACTTGGAAATTGTAACTGAGATAATGCTAGGGGCTGCTGCAGCTGTTGTACATTTGTGTGCACTAGATGCTTAAGTCAGTAGTGCTGCTGACAATAGGCCTAGGATGAGAAGGAGAAAAGTGTTCAGGCCCAGGGTAACCTTCCAGGAGCTACATGAGCTGGACATTGTACAGCACTACAGGGTGGACAGGGACATACTACAAGAACTCATTGAGCTCTACCACCCTCAATTCAGACCCAGAGAAAGACCAACCAGGGCCATGATGGGGGTCTCACAGGCATCTGCATCCAGGATACTCCATCAGTTTCTGGATGTTATGCTATCACATGCCAGTGAGCACACATCTTTTCTACTCGATCATGAGGTGAGGGCCAGCAATATGCAATACTTCTACTATGTAGCAGAAATGCTGGGTCCATATATTGCTTTCATGTACACATCAAGGGACCACTTGGTGAGCAAGGTAGAATCTACGTTAACCCCAAGGGATACCACTCCATCAACTGCCAAGTCATGTGCAATGCCCACGGGATTATCATGAATGTGTGTGCTTGAAACCCTGGCAGTTATGACCCCTATATCTGGCACACATCACAGTTGTACCAGATCTTTGCTAGGAGGGACATCCCATAGGGCCATTTACTGAGGGATGCTGGCTACGTACTGGAACCATGGTTGGTGACACCCATCATAAATGTGCACACACCCATGGAAGAATTCTATAATGAGGCACACTCACAAACTATAATCATAGTGTGTGTGTTTGGGCTTCTGAAGTCACAGTTCCAGTGCCTAGATATATCTGGTGGAGCTTTGCGGTATACTCCAGCAACATGTGCACAGATATTTACAGTATGTGCTATTCTACACAATCTGATCTGCGGAAACTGCTGCAGCAGGATCAGCAATTGGAAGGGATACACCGCCTACCACCAGTGCTTAGGTCACCACAGTCACAGGAAGACTCAGAGGAGGAACTCCCTGCTGATGTCCCTGTAGGCAGATGTTGGCTTGCTCAGTATGCCCTGGCTTTGGCTAAAAGATAATGCATAACACATTCACTGACAATCTAGGGACTAACCTTACTCCTACTCACAGACAGATATTAAAATTGATGCCAGACAAATGATACATCCTGTACCTATCTATATATTGGTTGTGTACAGCTTGCATCAGACAGTGTCAGCCCTGAACAACAGTTGTGTCAATTTTTTCACTTGCAAGTTAAGTCCATGACCTACACAGTAGTATAGTGAATTATTTTATGTCATTGTAGCTACTGAGCAGGTACATTATACAGGCAACTATACTGGGCTATTTGGACAGAAATTATATCTACATGGGACTACAGACACTCATTCCACTAACATGCCACCATTTGTATTCAGTAGGCTTCATGCATGAAATATTTATGCAGCCCTACTGCAACATATTACTGGTACAGCATTCAAGGGACATGTTAGAAATTTAGGTTAAATGATAGACTAATGTGTGTTCTAGCAGAACATGGGCATTTATTCCCTCACTCCTCAAAACAGCAGTGCCCCCTTGTAACTGCCATAACACTAAATCATCTATGCTGTATGAGCATTACACACAGTTAGTATGCCACACAGCATCAAGACAGTAATGTACAATTTGAACTCACATTGTATGTGTTAGTTAACTGAGACTAGCAAAGTACATATTTATGCAGGTGATGATGTGATGAATAATCTCCCTGTCAAGCAGCTTTGGTGGCTCAAAGGACTAAGGCAGGTAGCTTGCATAATGGTATTCAGGGTTCTACTTCTATGATTTTCATATATCTTGCATGTAAAGTATTAAGTATTTTTTACAGACTTGTGACTCTGTATGTGCTATACTAGTATTAACCTATTTCACATATGAATTACACATTTGCATCTGCACCACATATCTAAGACCTATTTAAAAAGTCTTAAGTAATACTGGATAAATTATTATCAGAATTGTAAAGGTTGGGACTTGAAACCATATATCATCATGCATATGTTGAAAATAGATCTAGTACCACCTGTAACATGATGTTTTATAACAATATAACAGCTATGAATGAAAAATTGTGCTGTGATGGGATTTATATAGATTTGACAAGGCCATATACAAAACACTGATCAATAAATTAGAACAACTAGGTATTGATGCAATCTTGATAGGATGGATAGCTGCATGGCTTGCATATAGAACATGGCAAGTATTATACAGCGATTGGACAAGTGAAGTTATTGGTTATAGTCAGGGTGTCCCACAGGCACTCTGTCCTAGACTCAAACTTGTTTAGATTTGTTTTTAGAACTATCTTTTCCATGAGTTGTTCTACAGTCTGTAAGCAGATGACTTGAACTTGGGTATATGGATTACATGCGTTACAGATGGGGGATGTCTGCAAAATAAATTGACTAAATTGACCATTTGGGCAGAGGAGCATGATATGCTGATACATAGATAAAAAATTAAGCATATGAGATTTGGAAGACATAAATAGAAAGGTGAATATTAAATACAGCACACAGTGATTGAAACTGTAGATTCATTTCTGAACCTGAGTATATAGGTAGATGCAGTTTTGAGTTTTTCAGATCATATCATAATCCCAGCCTGGAGTACAGCTCAGTGTAGGCTGGAGTCAGTTTATGGAACAGTAAGTCTCTGATGTAAGCAGTGCACCTCCCATTTGCATGCTGCTTAGCAACTCACAAACAATCCAAGAAACGCTACTGCTCATGCCCATACATTTAGATAAGCAGAGTGCAAATCCATTGCTTCTCACTTCATTTTGTTCAAAAAAAAATATAAATATATATATATATATTATGCATGTATATATGTGTGTATGTCTGTATTGCTCTGCATACTCAGACCATGGAGAATAAAGCTGCACTACAACACTTATAATTTTAGACAGAGGACCAAAAGGAAGGGCTCGACATTAGATAATGTACTTATAAGAATGCGGAAGTGCTTAGAATAAATGTGTCACAATTGGAGGACTATTGGGATATCTGAAGTTCAAATTTCTGGCAGTTTTCTCTCAGGTCATATGTAATTGATACCACATTTGACAGCAAATCACAATTTAGTGTGAAACTCGCATATCTATGGGTCAGATCTGTGTATTTGGTGCAAACAACTGGACAGTGGTGAGTCATACCACATCAACCTAAGATAGCATGTGGAAACCTTGAAAATGTATGGCATAGTATATGAATACATACATATATTGTGAAGCCATATGTTTGTATCTACAGTGGTAAGACCACCACCCACGTTCACTACAGCCCTCTGTGTCTGCTGGATATCAACACACACACATCAACAACTGAACAAGTTGTGTAATGTATTGTGTGTGCATACTCGTTGACAGGGCTAATTTAGTTTTGTCACAGGCTTGCCCATCCAAATGCAAACAGACACACATGCCCAATACGGGTACTGTAGTCACGTAGCTAGGCCACAAAACAGTGCTCTGACTGTTAGGATACTAGCTTCCGATGAGAATAATAGGCAATGTGACTCTGCAGGACTCCCAAGCTGTTCAACACAGGGTTTGTTTATGTTCTGTAAAATTACTTCACCTGCAGTCATTTACAATGTAGACTTGAGCCGTGGCAAGTGTGTTAACTACTATGATCTGTAGTCTGTACAGCTAGATAGGTAGAGGTTCTAATCTTACTCCAGCTCACTTTGTGTGCGTGTGTGTTTTTATCTCCCCAAACAGTAAGTGCGAATCTCACACAGATGAACTACAATAGTTCTGCACTTCTTGGCCCTTGCAGTTGATGCAGGCCCCCGAACATTCATCCTCCACAAGGCCTGCTGATGTCATCTACCATAAGAGTACCTAAAGCCATGTTAATGTCAGACTTAAGCTGTGGCATGTGCATTAGTACTGTGAGCTGTAGTGTGTAAGACTAGATAGGCAGGGGGTACTAATCTCACTCCAACCATTTGGTGTGCCTGTGTATGTGGTTCTTCCTAAAAAAATATGAATCCTGCACTGACTACAGAGTTTTGCACTGTTTTGGGGCTAGCAGGTAATGCAGGCCTCCAAATTCTTGCCCTCCCAATGCCTGCTGATGTCATCTACCATAAGTGTATCTAAAGCCATATTAATATCAGACTTAAACCATGGCACATGCATTATGTACTGTGATCTGTAGTGTATAATACTAGATAGTTAGGGGTTGTATTCTCACTCCAGCCAACTTTGTGTGTGTGTGTGTGTGTGTGTGTGTCTGTGTGCACCTGCTTTGCAGTGTTCTGTAAACACTGTTTTTGTCCTTAGAGAGGCCA
Organism: Protopterus annectens; assembly: GCF_019279795.1. Classification (NCBI taxonomy): domain Eukaryota; kingdom Metazoa; phylum Chordata; order Ceratodontiformes; family Protopteridae; genus Protopterus; species Protopterus annectens. The sequence goes on along the minus strand of NC_056743.1, from coordinate 107,721,696 downwards.
TTTATGAACTACTTTATAGGAATACAAGGTAGGGGACAGGTGGTAGAGATGTCATGGGGTACATGTGGTGGGGACAGGGGAGTGAAGTTTTAACAGAACCTGTCAGCCAACAAGTTAGCTATGTCTACAGGCTCAGGATATGTGGTATCATTAACTACGAGTTTGTCACAAATCTAGGCCTTTCCTTTTAGGCTACAGCTGCAACTATAGAATGCCTTTTAGTTGTCCTTTGTGGAGGAGACTGATTTGGACCCATACTTTGTTTTGGAGGACTTCACAACAACTCTTATTTACTTGTTTAAGCTGATGAGGGAGTGTTCCAGTTTAGGGGGCTTCCTCCCTCCTACTCAGACAGCAATGTATTCCTCTTATTTTAGACTGTTAATGGCAGTTGAAAAGCCATGGTGGTACAGCGGTAGCATTGTTGCCTGACAGCAAGAGGTTATCCCGTATGATTCTCAGCTGGAGCGCCTTCTGTGTGGAGTCTGCATGTCCTCCGCGTGGTAGAGTGGCATTCGAAAGACATGCATAGAATGGGCGTGCCTTCGTTGAAGGTTGGGAGTCGAGCTGGCACTTCGGCACCCATACAAAATCTACTGGAGTTCCACTGTGGTGACCCCTAACTGGGAAAAAGCCAAAAGAACAATGGCAGTTGTCCACCAGGCAGGTTTGCTCTTCCATGAGGAGCTTGTTTTGTTCATAAGTAGGTACTAGGCTATTGGCCCTAGGGCCTATATAAGCCTAGCCAAAAAATGTACCCTGGCTTTCACCACCCAAGAAAATTATTTTCCTGTGCCCCTGTCGAGCAGAGCCACACTATCAGGTACAGCTGAGTCAATGCATTTATACAGGTGTTTGCATAAAGCATTGGTGTAGAGCTCAGCATAGTTGCCAGTTCCATCTGAGGGATGAGGTTCAGTGAAGCTATTTATACCATCCCATAAGGAGGTTATAATCTGCTTTGGTGAAGTTTTTTAGTTTATTTGCATCAAGTGGGGCTGTCAGGTATGATACTTTTAATGAGACCGATTTGTAGTCAGATCTCACCAGGGAGGATCTCAGAGTGGGTTGTTACAGTGATCCCTCATATTGGTAAGCACCCGATCGAGTATGTTGGATCCTCTTCTGGTAGTAAAATCTAGAAAGAATGATCCAGGCTTCTCCAGTTTACACTCTATTATAAAAATGAAAATTGAGCGCTTTCGTCTCTTAACAATAGAGACTTCATCAGAATAATTCAACAACCATCTGAAAGTACTTTATATACCATTTTAAACATAATAGACAACTCTCCTAACCAATCTACACAGTAGACATCACAAAATTGTAACTTCAAACAAATATAAGGCTCCACCCGCTCTTTTTTTAAAAGCAGACCTCAATATAAAAATATATTAACTTTTATATTTATCAAAATATTTTTGTATATATATATATATATATATATGTGTGTGTGTGTGTGTGTGTGCGCGCGCGTTCATTTACATATTCTTGCATAATTTATCAATCCAATGACAAAAGTGTTAAAAAATTAAAGTTTGTTTGCTCTTTCATGTAGCATAGGAATAATGGGGTCTATATGACGCTATCGAATGCACTAAATAGCAAATGCTATTTAGTCGATCTGATACTGTCGAAATGGCAAAATATCGAAGTTACGGAACATCGAATTTTTTCCCAGGGAAAAAATTCGGTGGGCCATCTTCGGGACATTGCCATTTCCTCCACTATGGTGCGATCTCAGAGTGTTATATTTAAGTAGGGGGTGTGGGGGGTTTGGTGGGCGAAACCCCCTACTTAAATTTGTGTGGTTTTTTTTTTTACGGAGCAGTGAATTTTTCCACCTGGGAAAAAATTTGCTGTTCCGTTTGTTCGATATTTTGATGTTTCGATATTATTGCTACGATGAAATAGCATTCACTATTTCCATCATACGATAATATGATATAGACGGGAATAATGTATATAGCATAATTTATCCCCGAAGGGAACATAGCTGCTAGTCTAATCTGCCACTCTGTTTCTTTTTTCTTTAACAGATTTCAGGCTTTACATGCTCCACAATACCAAACACAAATTTTTAAAAATGTAAATAATTCTGAGAATGCTTAAACAACTCATTATTTAGATTTTTTTAAATTTTTTTATCATTTCTATGTTCATATATTCTAGTCTTGAGGGGACGCTCAGTCTTACCTATATAAAATGTAGTACATGTAGAGCAGGTAGCTAAATATACCACTCTACAAGTGGCACAATTTCCCTTCTGAACTGTTATTTCACTTTTCAGTCTTTTACTCAGTGTTATACAAACTTTCTGATTTATATGTGAATATTGTTGACAGGTACCACATGGTCTTGTTCCACAATCAGAAATTGATCTCAAATGTATTTTATGTTCCAGCAGCCTTTTAAAATTTGCTCCTGTCTTGTAAACATCTCTCAGAATTTCCCCCACCTTTTCTAACACCTCATTGTTCACATTAAATATATTCCAATTTTTTGATGGACTTTTTTTAATATTACTGGTCAAATGATTATATTCAAGTATACATGGCTTTCTGTACTGTTCTTTGGTAACAAGTGATGTGCTGTCAACCAGCTGGTCAAGGGCACTGGAAGAAGTTGAGTAACTTTTGGGCAAGTGAGTTTGAGCACAAGTAATCTACCCAGTCGGTGGGTAGTTAATGTCACCCAAAACCATGGTGTTTGCAATGTATCTTGATAGACTCAAGTAGATACAAATAAGCAGAGTGGGTGTCCTGATTCATAGAGGGGCTCCTGTAGCTGGCAATGACTTGAATAGGTGCCCTACAAACAGTTAATAGCACCTGAACTGTCTTCAGGGAATAATACTGTTTAACCAATCTGGATGTATACGTATCCCTAATGAATATTTATACACCATCTCCATTAGTTTGCACGTCTTCAGTTTGAGCTCTGAACGTGTGGAAGCAGATGTAGCTTGGTATGGCTGTTCTGCTCTCCACGGTCTTGATCCAGGTTTCTGTGACTGCACAAATGCCTGCATCTTGCAAGGTGAGGACAGCTTCCACTGACTGCAGTTTCATATTGACACTCCTAGCATTTAGCAGCATAACCTTGAGGTTGTTTGTAGATAGGGTTTTTACACTGGAAATGTTGTCCTTGAGACACTGCCTAAAAAGGGCACTATGGGAGTGGCAAGAGCCTTGGCCAGTAGCCAAAATCCCAAGGGTGACAGATGAAGACTATCTCTGGCAAAGCATCACGGTCTGTTGAGCATGACATCCCAAGCTGACAAATAGTGGATCCCCTTAGAATGACACCATATGCCAAGCTGATTATTGAAGTGAATCATTTTCTGTTTGTATTGAGGCATCATGCTAGGTGAAAGTATAATGCAGCTGAAGGCCAAGTGCATACCTGCCTGAGATGCACACAGTCCAAGAGCTCAGTCATGTCTCTCTTCATACAGTCCAGAGAGGTACGTCAAGTCGTACACACCAACAGGAACTATGACATATTCATAACAGTACCTGTTGTTGACTGAAATGAGTGCATGTGTGATATGGCATATCCTGGCAACTCATGACAGCTGACTGTGACCTTTCCCTGATCTAGCCCGCTGAGAGGGAATTCACTGTTTCTCGTAATGCACCTATAAGTAATAGGTTTGATTTTGTGTTTTGCCTTAAGGGTTTGACTGGTGAGACAGTGGTGCGTGAGCTATTATGTGTACTGTGTTCTGCAGAGGTAGTAGTATGTGTAGCATGCTTGCATTTCTGTTTGTGAGGTGTCTGGCGTGGATGATGGCCTGCTTCTCTTCTTGGGATTGGTGCTAACATGTTGCTTCTGGTGAGAAAAGAAGCAAAGGAGTATTGTATCCCAACATAGTGAAGCTATGCTGAGGCCATTATTAGTAGTAGCAAGGCAGTAGCCATTCATGTGACTCCCCCTCTTTTCATCAGTCTTGACAAGCTAATTCTTTATTTTCAGTAAATACTGCTTGATTTCTTCCTAACTTTAGAATATCTGCCTAAATACTTCATCTTTAAATCCTCTTACATCCCAACACTATGACATGTGAGAGAGGCACATATATAGGCAAATTGGAAGACAAGCACTCTCCAGCCAAGACTGGATTAGTCAGTCAAGAGGAGAAGGTTAACACCTGCACCACAACACATTCAACACATAGCCCTCCAGAACTAACACCACCACAGCCCTCACATAGTAACACAAAACACACACCTACTTTCGCAGAGGCTCTAAATAAAAATCTGCCCAAACAACAGACACCTCCGAGGCAGAAATGCAATCTACCACCACATCCCAGCACAAACCATGAGACACATAGCTCATATAAACAGTGTGCCACTCAACCAGAGCCCATAAGGCAAAACAACTTACCCGATATACACTAGCCATAGGTGACTCAATAGTAAGGTACACTGATGTCTCACTCACTAGGTTGAATAAGGAGAAAGTCACAGTCAGCTGGCTGTCGGGTGCCAGGATCCGCCACATATTGCACGCACTTAGGTCACTCCACAACCGGTACAAATATGACTCTGTCACTGTCCATGGTGTGACTGACCTGAGACATGCCTCCCTTGACTTCATGAAAAGAGACAAAGGAGCTCTCAGATCTTCTAGCCCAGGCAGGTATGACCCTAGCTCTGAGTAACATCCTACCGTCACCCAAAATGATACCGCAGTATAACCAGAAAATGACTGACTTCAACAATTGGCTAAATTTCTGGTGTCATTCTAAGGGGATCCAGAATCTGTCTGGGATGACATGACTGACAGACCTCGATGCTTCACCAGAGATGGTCTACACCTGTCACCCCAGGAATTCAGGATACTGGCTAAGGCTCTTGCCACCCCTATAGTGCCTTTTTTTAGGTAATGCCCTGAAGACAAAATTACCACCATAACAGCTACAAGCAAACAAAATCTGAGGGTTATGCTACTCAATGCTAGAAGTCTAAATCTCAAAATACACTTGCTCGAAGCACTCCTTAAAATGGAAAACACTGACATCTGTGCAGTGATTGAGAGCTGGTAAAGGCTACAGAGAGCACCGCAGCACTACCAGGCTATAATTCATAATCACACCTTTCATAGGTTCATACTAGGCTATCTGCCCTGGGGCAATTATAAGCCTAGCCCAATTCTGTATGGCTTATGCCACCCCTTGATTTGAGTATACTGTGCCCTTTTTAAGGTTTAGTTTACTGTGCCTCTGTCCAATAGTGACATGGGAGTAATCCCTGGGACAAACCTACGATCCCCCATCCACCTATCGAGATTCTTCTTGAAGATATTCAGTGAGGTGCTCTGCCTCACATGAACTGGAATTCTATTCCAGAGCGAAGGGAGACTCTCGGTTATGAACCTGTCCCTCCATCAAGTTCTATTTATTTCTGTGCTGAGGTTCAAGTCCCTCGAGCGTGTGGATTTAGATTTACTGAGGTGGAGCATGTCCATTAATTCTGGATTTGACATATCTTTGTATGTCAGGCATAGATCGCCTCATAGTAGGGGGTATGCAACTGAGTAAAGCTGAAGTTTTTTTAACCGAGCAGCATATGGCATTTGTTTGAGATCCTTGATCCTCTTGGTGAGATACTTTTGGGGTCTTTCTAATTGCTGCAGGTATCGGGTAAGGTACATCCCAAAAGGGGCACTGTATTCTATGATGGGCCTGATGAGGGATGAATAAAGGGGCACGATTACCTCTCTTGATCTAGATGTGAAACCCTTCGTGATGAGGTGGGCTATGTAGAAGGTCTTTCTTACCACTTTGGCAATGTGGTTTTCAAAGGAGAGATTACTATCAACTTGCGTCCCCAGGTCCCTAATAACTTTCTCTGTATTTAATGGGTTTCCGCCTATGTGGTAATTTGTGGGCACATTGTTTTTGCCAAAGGGTATGACTATACATTTTTTGGCATTTAGCTTTAAACCATGGTGCTGGCACCAGTTATCTGTCTCTGTGAGACCATTTTGAAGGATGTTTGTGTCGGGGGAGAGTTGATTATGGCGCCCAGTTTGCAGTCATCTGCGAACTTGGTGAGCCATAGTCCTCCCACGTTAGCCTGTACCTCGGAAAAGCATATACCGAACAAGAGTGGTCCCAGGACAGAACCCTGTGGGATGCCACTTGTGACCAGTTTCGAGTCGGACATGGCTCCAGCAACTCTCACTCTGTGGGTTCTGTCTTTGAGCCAGTTTGCGACCCATCTTGTGACATAGGGGTTTATATTTAAGCTGGATAGCTTATCTATGATACCCAAGTGGGGTATTGTGTCAAATGCCTTTGCAAGGTCCAGATAGGCTGTGTGGACTACCTTCCCTTCATCTATGGCTTTGGTGACTGTTTCGAAGAAGTCAACCAGGTTCAAAAGGCAGGATCTGCCCTTGACAAAGCCAAACTGGGTAGGATCTAGTGTCTGTAGGTCCCCAATGTCTTTGTTTATGAGCTCCATGATGATCTTCTCAATAGCCTTGCAGACTAAGCTAGTCAGGCTTATGGGGCAATAGTTTCCAGGGTCCGTAGAGCCTCCACCTTTGTAGAGTGGGACCACTGTTGCTGTACGCCATTCTGTGGGCACATATCCTGTAGTGAGGCTGAGATTGTATAGTTGTTTTATTTGAGGGATTAGTTCCTCTTGGAGTTCATGTAGGACGCAACCTGGGAAGCCATCTGGTCCCATGGAAGCAGTGTTTTTTGCTTTGGAGAGGGCAGCCTTCACCTGAGCATCAGAGATGTTTGGGAGGCAGCCCTCTGCCGGGATAGATACTTGCTCTTTTGGGGGGGAGGGGGTGGAGAAGTTTGCACTGAACCTGTCTGCCAGGATATTGGCGATGTCTGTGGGTTCAGTGTATTTTTTTCGTTTAGAATCAACTCAGAACAAGTCTGGGAGTTGCATCCCAGGTTTCTAACATAACTTAAAAAAGCCTTATGATTGTCTTTGGTGTCCTGTGCAATTTTTCTCTCGAAGCTGGCCTTGGAGGATTTTATGAGGGATCGTAATTTTTTGCTAGTACTGATCAGAGATGCCTTCCCTATTAGGGATTTTGCTCTATCATGTAGTAGCTTCCTCCTTTTGTTGTACAGTTTATTTATGGCAGGGGTCCACCAGACTGGACGCCTGCCTTTCGATGATTGGGTCTTGTTTTTTTTTGGGATAGCATGATCCATGCATTCCTGGAGATGTCCGTAGAATGCGTTTATATAGGATTCTGCAGTTTGGGCCGTAGTTTCCACTGGCCCTGGGGCCTTGAAGGATTCCACTTTGGTTTTGAGAATTGAGAAGTTCGCTTTTGAGACGTTTTTCACTGTGGTTTTCTGGGCTGGGGTGGGGTCGGGATGTGGACATCCAGTGAAATTAATTTATGGTCTGATCTTACCAATGAGGGATATACTTCTGGTGTGGAGCATAGAGTCCCCATGTTGGTAATGATCAGGTCTAGTATGTTGTCCCCTCTTGTGGGAGTGGTGACTAGTTGTTCCATAGCATTTGAGTTTATAATTTCCAGGAACCTTTGGGCTAAGGTGCTGGGGCTTGAGTAGTGCTCCCAGTCAATGTTTGGGTAGTTGAAGTCGCCCAATAGTGTTCGGAGAGATTTTCATGTTCTCCAATGTTTTCAGGAAAGCCGAGTGTGATTCCTGACTTTGAGAGGGTGGTCTGTAGGATGCTATAAACTGAAAAGCAGTCTTGCCCAATGTTAGTTGCACATGGATGGTCTCCGATACTTTGTGCAATGCCACTAACCTGGAGGTGTGGATATCCTTGATAAATATGGAAACTCCCCCCTCCTTTTGTGGTTCGGTCCTGGTTTTGGGGCCGAAAAGCATGATATGAGGTATAGCCTGGTAGTGCTGGGGTGCTCTCAGGAGTCTTGAACCAGGTTTCTGTCACTGCACAGGTATCGGTGTTCTCCATACTGAGGAGAGCTTCGACTGCGTGCATCTTGAGGTTAAGACTTCTGGCGTTTAGCAGCATTACCCTTAGTTTCTTGTTCCTTGTGCTGTCTATGGGGGTGGGTTTGACTTTTGAGCCTTGCCTAAAAAAGGCACTATGGGGGTGGCAAGAGCCTTTGCCAATATCCGAAAGCCCAGTGGTGACAGGTGCAAGCCGTCCCTAGCGAAGCAACGTGGCTTGTCGAGCATGTCATCCCAGGCTGACAGACACTGGATCCCCTTTGAATGACACCAAAATTTTAGCCAATTGTTAAAATCGATCATTTTGTCTTTGTACTGTGGCATCATTCTAGGTGAGGGTAAGATGCTGCTCAAGGTCAGGGTTATACCAGCCTGGGCTATATGATCAGAGAGCTCCTCTATGTCTCTTTTCATGTAGTCCAGGGAGGTACATCTCAGGTCATTCACACCAGCATGTACAATGACTGAGTCATATTTGTATTTGCTTTGGAGTGACCTGAGTGCTTGCGTTATGTGGCGGATCCTAGCACCCGACAGGCAGCTCACCGTGACCTTCTCTTTATTCAGCCTGGTGAGCGGGACGTCAGTGTGTCTGACAATAGAGTCACCTATTACAAGAGTATCAGGTGTGTTATTCAGCCTTAAGGGCTGTGGCTGCTTGGCACACTGACTTTGTGGGTTATGTGTTGTGCGTGTCTTGTTTTGAGGTAGCATTTGCTTGGATGTCTGCTTTGGAGGTCTCTGTTGCTTAGGTAGATTCTTATTTAGAGCCTCTGAGTATGTTTTTGTGTATTTATGTGTTTGGTTCGCTGATGTGGTGGGACTATGTGATACTGGAATTGTGTTGTGTGAGCTTACCTTCTCCTCCTGACTGGTTACACCAGTTTTGAGATGAGAGAGCTCAGCCTCCAGTTTGGCTAAATAGTTGCATCTCTCACATATATTTGAACCTGTTTGGAGGAGGAGAGGGTTGTCCGTGTACATGAGACAGTTGTAACATTGCCTAAAAATTCCCAGATTCACCAGCTGGACTGGAGAGGAAACCATTGACTGACCTTTGGACATGCTAGAGTAATATAGGGAAACTGAATTTAAGACGGACCAATAGAGGACAGGGTAATCGTAGAGAGTATAAGAGTAAGTAGTGCTTATGGTTTAATAGTGCTAACTTGTAGGATTACTTAACTGGACCAGCGAAGGGCCTTAGAATGAGAATATGGTGTTTAAATTGAGAGATAGAGCAGTTCTAAGGGAAAAAGTGAAGAGCAGACTTTGTGGAGCCAGGAATAGTTTAAACCCATTTAGGCAGCGCTGCCCGTTGTTGCGCTATGCTCAAAACCGCGCAAAAGAGGGTTTTAAGAGAAGAAGATGAAGGAGTTTTGGAATTGACCGAAAATGGCCAATAAAACTACAGTTTCAAGTCAGTAACTACTCCCACAGGGGTAGGCAGGCTGCTCAATGTTTTTCACTGCCACTAATCAACAGAGAGACTTCCCTTTAGCCCAAGCAAAAAATGGCCTCACAGAAACTTACAAGCAGTTCAAGAACAGCAAGCCTGTAACTGAACTTTTTTACATCTCAGAAAAGTGGGAAAAAAGCAAGTTTTTTGTTTTTTGTTTTTTTCAGAGATAGCAGAGGTTCACAAGTATCAACAAGTTATAACAGCGCAGTAAATGACCCCACACAAGAGTGCTAGGCCAAAGACAGATAAAATGCAAGTTTTGAGAAAAAAACGATTTTAAAAATAAGTGCAAACAGGAAATTCAGTAAACAGCTCTAGGTTGTGCTCTAAATACAGTTACTAATGCAGAAATCAAGTTTAACAACACAGAAAATGCTCAAAATAGGCAGCTATGCAGAAAAACTTAGCAAATAAACACAGGAAAAATACTTAAAATCTCAAAAGTGGCTCCTTTCTTCTCTCAGCGTTTTCTCCTCTTGGTGGGTGCTTCACCAACAGCCAACAAGCCTGAAAAGATGCCAAAACCATGAGGCAACCAGGTTTTAAGAGAGGAAGATGGAGTTTTGGAACTGACCCAAAATGGCCAATAAAATTAGAAGTTATGTACCTACCATAACGTTCCATGTTAGTTGTCTTCTCTCACCTTCTTTCTTGCTGGATGGGTTCGGAGCCGATTCTCGGCTCCGACTCGGCACTTGCCAAGCTCGAGAATCACTTTTACCAGCTCGAGGCAGCCCTATATCCCATGATGCAAGGTGGTAATTACCCAGATCTCGTTTGGTATCTAGAGGAAAACTGCCTGCAATCTTTCTACAAGGAAAGCAGAATAATTAGCCTAGAAGACTGTAAGAGGAACCAGGTAACAGGGATCCTAAGCTAACTGGTGTCTGAGGGAGAACAATCTCCCCAAGAAGGGGAAAAACAAGGTCTGTCCAGGCTAGGGGGACAGGAGGGAGGGACACAAGAAAGAAGGCGAGAGAAGACAACTAACATGGAACGTTATGGTAGGTACATAACTTCTAAATGTTAAGTTGTCAATCTCGCCTTCATTCTTGCTGGATGGGACCGCACCCCTATCCTGGGTGGCTCAATGGAACAGACTCTTGAGAACTGTGGAACCAAAACTTGCCCTGTCCCTGGAGGCCAAATCCAATTTGTAATGAGAAACGAAGGTATGAGGAGTGGCCCAAGTGGCTGCTGCACAAATAGTGTCCAAGGGTAGTCTAGCCTGAAAAGCTGTCAATGTGGCTAGACCTCTAGTAGAATGCGCTTTAGGTTTTGAGATCAGCTGTTTGCCCCTCAGCTGATAAATGTCAGAAATGGTGGATGATAGCCATCTGGATAAGGTTACTTTAGAAACAGGAAGACCTTTCCTATTTTCAGCATAGGAAAGAAAAAGCTGATCAGATTTCCTAAATTGCTTTGTTCTGTCCAAATAATATCTGAGTTGGCGATGAACATCTAGGCAATGCAGTTTTTGTTCTGCCCTTTTAGAATAATTGGGAGAAAATACAGGAAGCTCAATGGATTGATTTAAATTTGTTTTAGAAGCAACCTTGAGCAAAAAGGATGGATTGGTTCTTAAGGACACTCTATCCTTGTGGAAGACCAAGTAAGGGGGATGAACACAGAGGGCATGTAGTTCCGACACTCTCCTAGCCGAAGTAATAGCAACTAGAAAGAGAGTCTTCCAAGAGATACATTTTAATGAGCATGTAGCAGCCGGTTCGAAAGGGGGACGTATCAAGGATGCCAGCACTAAATTTAGGTCCCACTGTGGTGGAGGATCTCTAACAGGGGGCTTAAGAAGGAACACCCCTTTGAGAAAAGCTTTACAGAGTTTGTGAGACATGATATTGTGGTCTGCAAATCCGACATGGAAATTAGAAATTGCTGCCAACTGGACCTTAACTGTGGAAGCAGAAGAACCGGAGCGAAAAATTTCAGCAAGAAAGTCCAAGACCAATTGAATAGGGGCAGTAAAAGGATCTATGTTCTTAGAATTTGCCCAAAAAGAGAAACGTTTCCACTTACTAGAGGAAATCCTCCTGGTAGAGGACTTTAGAGAAGCTACTATTCTATCTCTAACGGGGTTAGAGATCATAGGAAGCCTGGCTAATGAAGGAAGTGGAGCAACCAAGCAGTGAGGTTGAGGGAACAAACTGATCGGTGCAGTTGACCCGACTGGTGGTTCAGAAGATCTGGAATTGGATCCAGATGCCAAGGCTGCACCATGAGATGGCGATGAAGGAAGGGGAACCAAATTTGTCGAGGCCAGTAAGGGGCAATGAGAATCATTTTGGCTCTCAAGAGGGTAGCTTTCTGGAGTACTTGAGGTATCAACGGAAAGGGGGGAAAAGCATAAAGAAGTCCCCGGGGCCAATCTTGGGTAAGAGCATCTCTGGGGGGATGGCCCGGAAGTGGAAAGAGAGAGAAGAAGTGTGGGCATTTGTTGTTTTGGGGAGTAGCAAAAAGATCGCAGCATGGGCGGCCCCACTTCTGAAAAATCTCCTCCACTATGGAAAGTTTGAGAGACCACTCGTGAGGCATGAGAATAGCTCTGCTTAATCTGTCCGCTAATATGTTGGTTCTCTCGGGGATATGCGTTGCTACCAGAAACCGATGAGAGGAGATCGCCCATTGCCAAAGTCTGAGAGCTTCTCGACACAAGGGATAGGACTTGGTTCCGCCCTGCTTGTTGATGTACCACACCACGGACATGTTGTCCGTGTGAACTGCAATAGTTCCTAAGGGAAGAAAGTCGTTGAGGGTTTGCAACATTTAAAGCACTGCTCTCATCTCTAGGACATTTATGTGCAGGTGGTATTCAAATGGTTGCCACGTGCCATGAACCATCCTGCCCTGATAATGCCCCCCCACCCGATAAGGGAGGCATCCGAAGTTACCATGGCTACCGGTGCTGGAAGGACAAACGGTCTGCCCTGATGGACTAGGGGAGAAGAAGTCCACCAGGATAGATGGCTCTTGCAGGTTTGTGTCACCAGGATCTTATGATGCATGGGGAGCTGCTGGTAGGACCACTGAGTGAACAACATCCATTGTAAGAGGCGCATGTAAAAACGGGCCAGAGGGAGAAGTGTGATGGCAGCTGCCATGAGGCCCAGCACTTTCAGGACCAACCTGGCTTGTACCCTTTTGCTGGATAGGATGATCCGAACGTGGTTTTGGATATCTAGGATTCTTTGACTTGTAAGGTTTGCTGACATCCGAGTAGTGTCTAGATTTGTGCCTATAAAGACAATAGATTGGCATGGCGATAAGGAAGACTTTTGGAAGTTGAGTGAAATTCCTAATTGACCGCAGAGACGCAGAGTATAATCTCTGGCTTGGAGAAGTAGATGCCTGGTGGTGGCTGATAAGAGCCAGTCGTCTAGATACGGAAACACCTGGAATCCTTGACGTCTCAGGTGAGCCGTGACCACTGCCATGCATTTGGTGAACACTCTGGGGGCTGTAGTGAGACCAAAGGGCAGGGCTCTGAATTGAAAATGACTGGTCCCCAGCCGAAAGTGGAGGAACCTTCTGGAGCGTCTGTAGATTTTTATGTGATAGTACGCATCCTGAAGGTCTATGGAGCACATCCAGTTGTTTTTGCCCAGGAAGGGCAAAATCAATTGAAGTGTGACCATCCGAAATCTTGTCTTTTTGACAGACTTGTTCAGTCTGCTGAGGTCTAATATTGGTCTCCAGTCTCCCGTCTTTTTGGAAACCAAAAAGAACCTTGAGTAGATTCCGGATTCTAATTGATCTGTTGGAACTGGTTGGACGGCCCTTTTTCTTAAAAGCTTTGATACCTCTAGCTTCGCAATCTCCCTTAGACCGGGTGGAACGTCTGGAAGGGAACCTTTTTGAGGGAAGGGGCTTTCCTCGAAGGGGATTTTGTAACCCTCGGATATGATCGACTGTACCCATCTGTCTTGAGAAAGGGAAAGCCAGGCTTCTGGGTACAGCGACAATCTCCCCCCGACTGCCTCCAAGGGTGGGCAGTCGGGCAACACCTCAGGGATGCTGGAAGGGCTTGTCAGAGAGAGGCTCTCTGCTGCCCTGGTTCTGCGGACCTCCTCTGCCCCTAGGGCGGCGTCTGTTGTTATTACCCCCTCTGCCTCTGGGGGTAAAGTGACCACGTGCGTCAGGCGTGACTCCCTGAGATTTCCGGAACCACATTTTCCCTCCCTTCTGACCTTTGGGGTAAGGTCTAGAAGGGGTGGAGAAACGGACTCCTATGGCAGAAAGAGTCTTGCCATCTTGTTCGCACCTGGTTAATGTGTCCTTCACCTGAGGCCTAAACAAAGTAGTGCCATCAAAGGGAGAATTTGTGAAGGATGCCTTAAAGGGGTCTGTGAAATTGCAAAGCCGCATCCAGGACTGACGTCTAAGAGCCACTCCTGTTCCCGCGGCTCTACTCGCCCCATCGGCTGCATAAGAAATGAGCCGCATGGAGGAGTTAGGATTCCAAGCTGAGAGGCAATCTTCTGCTGAGCCCCAGCAGCTGACGGATCCTGTACTACCTCACCCAATTCTTTGAGGATGTCTCTTTGAAGTCGGGTGAAGTGACATAAATAATTCAGCGAACACATAGCAAAGGTCGCTGAGGAAACCATCCGCTTACCATACCTGTCCATGGTCCTAGACTCCTTGTTAGGAGGATGGACTGGTACGGAAGGATCTGCAAGTTCCTTTTTGGTGGCGGCTGCCACCACCATGGCATCAACTGGAACACCTTTCGTAAGAAACTGTTTCTCGGTGGGGGCCGTGATAAATTTAGAAGGCCTCCTGGGGACTGGTTCCACAGAATCAGGAGATGCCCACGCCTTTCGAGCTATCACGTCCATGAGGGGGTCGAAAGGCGGAGACACCCAGGAGGTGGAGGGTTGAGATCCAAAAGCCTCCAGGTATACCGACTCATCCTCGGAGGGATTAATGGAGGGCCAGTTTCCTCTGTTTTAGGAGTTCTAGGATGTCTGAAAAGGAGACATCCTCAGAGGGGGATCTTGGGGACCCCTCCGACTCATCTAAGTCGGTATCTGATGTCGTAGACTCAGGGGAGTCTAAGTGCTTCCTCTTGCAGGTCCTCTTACGCGGGGGCACTCCTGAAGGATCAGGAGAAACCTCGGAAGAGGAAGTTCTTCCCAGTGGGGAAACCTGGGGCGATGGATCTCCGGGTCCGGAAGCAAGAGAGTGGGAAGAGACATCTACAGGCACCGTAGAGGGAGGAGCTAAAGGAACCGACTGTTGACTAAGCTCAGGGTCTAGCACACTCCTCATCACCTCGAAGGCTCCCCTCCCAGGGAGGGCCGAGAGACCCCGCTCTGAAGAAACAAGGACTCCCTGCCCCACCGAAAGGGAAGGCTCCGAAGCAGATGTCGGCGCCGAGCTCACCAAGGCCGAAGCCCCGAGAGGGAGAGCGGGGTCGGACAAGGGTCCGATGCCACTCGCCCCCTCGGAACCGACCAGGGAAACCTGACGACCGGATCCCTCCAAGGAAGGTCTCGAGGATGAGATAGGAGTCGAAGATGACAGAGCCAAAAGGTGTGGAATCGGCTCCGAAGCCACAACAGTCACGGTACCAATAATCTCTGGCTCCGAGCTCTGAAGGAGAGTCGAAAGAGGAATCTCAGGAGGGTGTGGAATAGCGATCGTCTGCTTAGACGGGCTATGGAGCATCTGGGCCAATGCCTGTGATTTTTAGTAGTCTACTCACCACTCTCTCCAAGTCGTGGTCTGAAAGTCTGGAAGACCTTGACGATCGGCTCCTATGGCTCCGTTCCGAAAGTAAGGGGGAGGCCGGAGCCGAGTGGATAGACTCCAATGAAGGAGATCTAGACCTCTTCCTCGACGGAGCCATCGGAGCCAACGAACCTTCGGTTCCAGTTGGAGCCAACAGCTTGTCGGCTCCAAGCTGAGGTAGAGAGGTCTCGGCTCCAGCCGGAGCCGAAACATGCTTCGAAGCTAGGGTATCGGCTCCAGCCTGAGCCGACATGGATGCCGAAGCCAGGGTATCGGTGCCGATCGGCACCAATACAGAAACTTCCAAGGAGGAAGGATCGACTCCAGACGGAGCCGATATCGACTCTGGAGGAGTCGGAACCAAGGCCACAGACTTGGACACCGAAGTCTGGGTCTTGGGTGGCTTAGAGGGCTTCCCGGAACCGACCTTAGCCGGGGAGCTCTCAGGCTTAAGGAGACCCCTGAGGATAAACTTATTTCTACACTCCTGCAGGACTCTCTGGCTGAAAGAATGACAAATAGCACAGGAGTCCTGCAGGTGTAAGGGGTCCCAGGCAATAAATACAAGAAGTGTGACCGTCTGTCAGAGACATCTTCTGACAGCACGAGTCACACTTCTTAAAACCTGAGACCCTAGTGTCTTTTGACATGATTGAGTTAAACACAATCACACACGCACTCAGTCCTTAAATACACTTAAACAAAAACACAGACACACCTAACAAAAAATCCTGACAGGAATTGTTAGGAGGGGAAGGCCTAAGGCCTGAGTAACAGAAAAATTATAAGGGGTCGAGAAAAACTGAAGGGAATAGGGTCTAAGTGAATCGAGGATTATCGACTATAAAAGGGAATAAAGATTTTTAAAAGCTGGGGTAGATAAATCTCTGAAAAGAGTAATGAAAATTCACTTACCAGGAGCTGGTAAAAAAGGTGACCTCATGAGCGAAGTGGCAAACGAGATCTGGGTAATTACCGCCTTGCATCATGGGATATAGGGCTGCCTTGAGCTGGTAAAAGTGATTCTCGAGCTTAGAACCCATCCAGCAAGAATGAAGGTGAGATTGGCAACTTAGCATCTACAGTTTCAAGTCAGTAACCACTCCCACAGGGGCAGGCAGGCTGCTCAATGTTTTTCACTGCCACTGATCAACAGAGAGACTTCCCTTTAGCCCAAGCAAAAAATGGCCTCACAGAAACTTACAAGCAGTTCAAGAACAGCAAGCCTGTAACTGAACTTTTTTTTTCAGCCTCTAAACCTGGACAGAAGCACTAAAGGCAGTGGTGTGTCCATATTCATAAAGGATATGCACACCTCCAAACTAGTAGCCCAACATAACGCATCAGAGATACTTCAGGTACGACACTGGGTAAAACTGCAATCCAGGTTGTAGCCTGCTATAGATCCCCCAATCATGTCCCAAGACTCCCACTCCACATTCCTAAACACACTAGAAAATATTAGGGTGCAACCCAATACCCTTATTCTGGGAGACTTTAACTATTCCTCCATTAACTGGGAAAATTACTCATGTACCAACACACTTGCTCAACGTTTTCTATTATTCATTAATTCCAACTCCCTGGACCAACTCATTCTTACCCCCACCAGGGGTAGAAACATCCTTGACCTGGTCATTACTAACATGGGTGACCATTGTTCTACACCAGTAATCAACTCTTCCCTGGTCAGATCTGACAACAAGCTAATCACCATGGATATCCACATCCTACCCTCACCCCCTAAAGAAAACCACCGTAAAAAACTTCTCCAAAGTCAATTTTGGGCTTCTAAAAACAGAGGTGGCTAACTTCACGACACCCATGAAAATGGAAAATAGGTGCATGACTGCTGAATCATACACCAATGCACTGTATGAGCACATACACAAGTGCATGGAACGGGCCATACCAAACAGAACCAAGACGGTCTTCTCCAAAAAAACGAAGCCAATCTGGTGGTCCCCCACCATAAACAAACTCTACAACAGAAGGAAAAAAACGTTGCAGAAAAGGGTGAATTCCCAAGACTGGAAAAACTCCCTTGTTAGCCTCAGCAAAAAACTGAGATCCATCATCAAATCCTCCAAAGCTAGTTACGAAAACAAAATTGCCACGGATCCTAAACACAACCACAAAGCATTCTATAGCTATGTCAAGAATCTCAATGGCAATACTCAGATCTGCTCTGAGTTTCACCACAATGGCACTAAATATACAGAACCAACTGATATTGCCAACATCCTGGCAGATAGGTTCAGTGCTAACTTTACCCCTCTCCCATCCCCTAAAGGGCCCATCTCTATACCGGAAGAATGCATAGTTTTTGTAATCATGGCTGCACAGGTAAAAAACACACACTCCAAAGCCAAGAATACAGCATCCATGGGACCTAACATCCCAACCTGTGTTCTACATGAACTACAGAATGAACTGGCACCCTGCCTAAGTACCATGTTCAATCATAGCCTCACTTCTGGCTCTGTGCCCACTGAATGGCACACAGCAGCCGTTATCCCCACTCCACAAAGGGGGAGCCACCATGGACCCCGGGAACTACCGCCCCACTAGCCTGGTCTGCAAGGCTATGGAATGTATCATCATAGACCTTATAAACAATGACATTGGTAATCTCCAAACTCTGGACCCTACCCAGTTCGGGTTTGTAAAAGGCAGATCATGTCTCCTAAACCTGATAGACTTCTTTGAAGCGGTCACCAAAGCCATAGATGAGGGTAAAGTGGTTTACACAGCCTATCTAGATCTCGCCAAGGCTTTCAACACCATCCCCCACTCTGGAATTATAGATAAACTCATCAAACTAGGTATAAATCCCTATGTCACAAGATGGGTTGCCAACTGGCTCACTGACAGAACCCACACTGTGAAAGTAGCAGACTCCAAATCCAACTTCAGATTAGTGACAAGTGGAATACCACAGGGTTCAGTCCTAGGTCCTCTCCTGTTTGGTATCTACTTCTCTGAAGTACAGGCTAACACAGAAGGTCTTTGGCTAACAATGTTTGCAGATGACTGCAAATTAGGAGCCGTAATTAAATCTCCTAATGATGTGGAAATCCTACAAAAGGGCCTCACTGAGACAGATGCCTGGTGTCAAAGCCATGTGCAAAGTGCATTGTCATCCCTTTTGGTAAAAACTCTGTACCCATAAACTACCACATAAGCGGTAGTCTACTTAACACCGAAAGTGTGATAAGAGACTTGGGACACAGGTGGACAGTAGTCTCTCCTTTGATAATCACATTGCCTCAGTAGTCAGGAAATCCTTCTACATGGCACACCTCATCACAAAAGATTTCTCATCCAGGAAAAAAAGAGGTCATTGTTCCCCTCTACTCATCACTCATTAGACCCATTATAGAGTACAACGCCCCTTTTGGTATGTACCTCACAAGACATCTACAACAACTGGAAAGGACACAGAAATACCTCACAAAGAGGATTACTGGCCTCAAACAGATGCGCTATGCAGACCGTCTCAGAAAACTCCAGCTTTACTCTGTCGCATATCGCCTACTCAGAGGCGATCTCTGCCTAACATACAACGCTATGTCTAACCCAGAGCTGTTGGACATACTCCACTTAAAGAAATCACAATCCCTCCGAGCTACATGTTCTAGGGACCTAAACCTTGTCACCACAATAAACTGAACATGCTGGAGGGATAGATTCCTGTCCCAGAGACTTCCCATACTCTGGAACAAACTACCTATCTATATCAAACAAAGCTCCTCATTAGTACTCTTCAAGAAAAATCATGATGATTGGATGGGAGATAGGAAATTCACCCTGGGAATCACTTCTGTGGCTCTGCTTGACAGAGGCACAGGAAAATCATTTTCTTGGGTGGCAAAAGCCAGGGTACCATTTGGCTAGGCCTATATAGGCCCTAGGGCCAACAGCCTAATACCTACCTATGAACCGGCACCACACCTGAGTACCCTGTTCAGTCACAGCCTCATTTCAGGCTTTGTTCCTACTGAATGGTGCACTGCTACAGTCATCCCACTCCACAAAGGGGGAGGGACTACAGACCCTGGGAAATACCGCCCCATTAGTCTGATGAGTCTGATATTTAAGGCTATGGAGCGTATCATCATGGACCTTATAAATAAGGACATAGGGAATCTCCAAACTCTGGCCCCACGCAGTTTGGGTTTGTGAAAGGTAGATCATGCCTGCTCAACCTGATAGACTTCCTCGAGTCTGTTACCAGAGCTGTGGATGAGGGCAAGGTAGTTCACACAGCCTACCTAGGTCTTGCCAAGGCTTTCAATACCATCCCTCACTCAGGAATCATAGATAGACTCACTAAACTAGGCATAAACCCCTATGTCATAAGATGGGTTGCCAACTGGCTCACTGATAGAACCCACACTGTGAAAGCAGTGGACTCCAAATCTGTCTACCAACCAGTTACAAGTGGTGTCCCACAGGGATCGGTCCTAGGACCTCTCTTGTTTGGCATCTACTTCTCTGAAGTTCAAGCCAACACAAAGGGACTCTGGCTGACCAGGTTTGCAGATGATTGCAAACTGAGAGCCATTAATCATTCACCCACTGATGTAGACATTCTACAAAAAGCCCTCACTGACACCAGTGACTGGTGCCAGAACCATGGCCTTAAGCTCAATGCCAAAAAGTGCATTGTCATTCCCTTTGGGAAAAATTCAGTGCCTATGAACTACCACATAGGTGTTAGGCCACTAAACACTGAAGGTGTGATAAGAGACCTGGGGACACAGGTTGACAGCAATCTCTCCTTTGATAACCACATTGCCACTGTAGTCAGAAAGTCCTTCTATGTGGTACATCTCATTACAAAAGGTTTCTCATCTAGGGTGAAAGAGGTCATAATCCCTCTGTACTCGTCCCTCATTAGACCTATTATAGAATACAATGCCTTGTTTGTTATGTGCCTAGACACCTACAACAACTGGAAAGGCCACACAAATACCTCATTAAGAGGATCTTAGGCCTTAGACACATGCCCTCTATGGACAGACTCAAAAAACTCCAGCTATACTCTCTCTCTTATCGCCTACTTACAGGCAATCTCTGCTTGACCTACAAAGCTATGTCTGATCCAGAGCTGCTAGATATGTTATACCTAATCCAAATCCCTCCATGCAACATGCTCCAGGGACCTAAACCTCAATACCACAATAAACAGAACATGCTAGAGGGGACAGGTTCCTAACCCAGAGACTTCCCATACTCTGGAACAATCTTCCCATTCATGTCAAGCAGAGCACTACACTGGCCCCTCTTTAAGAGAAATCTTGACAAGTGGATGGGCAATACGAAGTTCACCCCACGGATCACTTCAGTGGTCTTGCTTGACAGGGACACTGGGAACTAACTTTGGGCGGCATGATGCCAGGGAATCTTCTTGGGCTAGGCTTATATAGGCTCCAGCGCTGTTAGCCTAGTACACACCTATGAACCTATGAATCCTAAAGGTAATAACATGTTACATTTAAGCATCTGTCAGGCCACTGCCTATCCATGGCCTGTTGTAATGTATACACAAGCAATAATCTATTGCTAATGGCATTATCACGGACTGTTGAAGAGATGTGTACAGTGTCTCCAACCCTCTACTCCTACTACACACACACAATGTGTGACAGATGCAACTATGTTAAAAACCTTGAATCCATGCTCTTTCATGCACCAGTCAGTACATACTACAATGAGCAGGTTGTCACCATGCACACCTCACCTCCCACTTCCCTCAAAACCACATCACACATACATAGCTATGTGGAGGTCCTCACCAGAAACATACATAAACAACAGAGACCTCCCAAACACAAACATATGCATGCTACACATAATATGCTCATGGCAGAACACAACACAATAGTTCTCACCCCATTCTGTCACCTGTCAAGCCCTTAAGGCAAAACAGTAAAACAAACATATTAGTCATATGGACTTCCACTGTGATACACACAGATGTCCCTTTCATCAGGATGGATAATAAGGAGGTTATGGTCAGCTGTCTGTCAGCTGACATGATCCTTCATATCACACATGCACTCACGTATTCCAAAACAGGTACTATTGTGACTCTGTCATAGTCCATGTTGGTGTGAATGACTTGAGATGTACCTATCTGGACTATATGTAGACAGACATGGCTGAACAGTCGGACTGTGTGTCTCAAGCAGGAATGCTCCCAGCGTTAAGCTGCATTTTACTTTCACCTAGGACAATGCTTCAATACAAACAGAAAATGATTGATCTCAATAATTACCTCAGTTTCTGGTGTAATTTTAAGGTGATATAGTATGTCTCAACCTGGGATGACATGATCAGCAGACCCCATTGCTTTGTCAGACATGATTTTCATCTGCCAGCCCTGGGATTTCGGCTATTAGCCAAGGCTCTTGCCCACCTCCACAGTAACCTTTTTAGGCAGTGTCTCGAGGACAAAATCCCAGACATGAAAACTACATACTGTAACAACCTCTGGCTTATGCTGCTAAATGCTGGATGTCTTAACATGAAACTGCTCTCACTGGAAGCACTCTGTACCTTGGAAGACTTGCACATTTGTGCAGTCACACACGGCTGTGGGGAGCACCAAAACCATATTGGTCTACACCTCCTTCCACAAGTTCAGACCACAACCTGATGACATGAAAATTTAATTAGGCAGTGTTTCCATAGTCATTATAGATGAATACACATCCAGACTGGAGGTATAGTAGAATTCCCTGGGGATACTTCAGGTGCAATTAACTGTTGATAGGACACATATTCAAGTCATTGTCAACTACATGACCCCCTCTGTGAATTAGCACAACCACTCGACTATTTGGATCTACTTGAGTCTATCAACATACCTCAAAACACCCTGGCTTTGGGTGACTTAAATACCAATTCATTGATCAGGTAAATTACTAACGGTGTAACTTACTTGCCCAAAGGTTCCTTGACTTCATTCACTCCAATGCGCTGGACCTGCTGGAAGGGGTAGCAACATCCTGGATCTGGAGCTTAGCAATATGGGGTACCACTCTAGCACCCCCAATGATGAGGTCTTCCTTAGTGAGATCTGACCACAAGCCAGTCACATGTAAACTAAGTATCACATGCCACCCCCCTAAAACATCAAATAAACTAAAACACTTATCTAAATCACATAATTACCTCATATGGGATAGTATAAATAGCTGTACAGCACCCCTCCTCCCACCCACCCTCAGATGGAACTGGCAACTATTTATTTTATTTTATTTTACATTTGTTTACCTGGAAAATCCAACTGGACACAGGTTCATCTTCAGCTGAGGCGCAGGGAGAAAAGCTAAAAAAAAATACAATACAATACATAGGAGGGATCACACAATAATATAGAAAATTACAATCTCATACAATAAAATAAAATTTCAAAAAACAACATAAAAACTTAAATTTCAAAACATACATAATTTTTAAGGATTATAACCTGCAATGTAGTAAACACATACATGATTTTTAAGACATGCAAGGTGGTTAAGAACAATTAGCATATGGTAGTTGTTTCTGGCAACAGGTAATGGTTGCTAACTATATAGTAGATAGATCTTAGTTCTATACAGTAAATATCAACAGTAGTGACAGTCTGTGAGGTATGATTAGTATATCCTAATAATATGGCCAGTTGTACACCAATGTGTCATGCAAACACCTGCTTAACTGCATTGATTCAGATGTACCTGATAAGACCAAAACAAGCTCTGCAAGGAAGAGCAACTCTGGCTGGTGGACAAATGCCATTAACAGGCTTTACAATAAGCGGAACAAATAACTAAGATTAAGAGGGAGTGAGTCCTAAACTGGAACCACTCCCTATTCAGCTTAAACAAGCCAATAAGAGTTCTTGTTTAGTCCTCACAAGCAAACTATGAATTTATATGAGTTTCCTCCAAAAAGGACAACCAAAAGGTGTTATTTACATCTGTCACCTAAAAGGACAGGGCCATATTTGTGCAGAACTGGTAGTTAATTATAGCACATATATTGAGCCTGCGGACATGGCTCGCCTGTCAGCTGACAGGTTCTGTGAATACCTCACCCCCATCACATGTACCCCATGACATACACACCACCTGTTTCCTACCTTGTATCTCTCAAGAGCAAGTCATAAATGCCTTAAGGCCAAACACACAGCATCTTTGGGACCTGATAACATCCCAGGTTGCATCCTGCATGGCCTCTAACAGGAATTAGCAACACCACTGGGTACACCTTTCAAACATATCGTAAGTACTGGCTTTGTCAAATAAGAATGGAAAACAGCCACCATTATTCCCTTGCACAAAGATTGTGCTTCCACTGACCTCAGTTAATATAATGCTATTAGCCTTGAGTGAATCATGGACCTTATCACCAAAGATATAGGTAGGCTCCAAAAAGCTGCGCATAGTCAGTTTTGATTTGGTGAAAATAATGCCTGTGAAACATTGTGGACTTCTTCAAGACAGTTACCAAGGGTCTGGATGAGGGGAAATATGTGCATACAGCCTACATGTTACCAAGGTGTTTGACACTATTCCCCACTCAGGCATCATTGACAAAGTCACCCAGCTATGTATCAATCCTTATATCATTAGATGGGTCACTAACTGGCTCACTGATAGAATCCATAGAGTGAAAATAGTGGAATTCACGTCCAACAGCACACCTGTAACTAGTGTTGTTCCACAGGGATCATTCCTGGGACCTCTACTGTTTGGAATGTAGTTCTCCAAAGTACAAACTAAAATTAAAAGTCTGTGGCTGACAAAGTTAACTGATGACTGCAAACTGGAAGCGGTCATAGAATCTCCAGATGATGACACCATCCTACAAGAGGGTCTTACACACACAAATGATTGATGCCAAACTCATGGCCTCAACCTCAATGCAACAAAACTTTATTAACATCCTGACCAGTAATGGGGATGTTCCTGCTAACTCGCATATCAATAAAAACCTGACATATGCACTCACTGGTGAGAGACCTGGTCACACAGGTTGACAGTATCCTTACCTTTGATCACCATGTCTCCAAAGTGGCAAAAAAATCATTCTGTCTTGTTCATCTCATAAGTAAGGCCATTACACCCAGAAGAGTAAAAGTAGTTATAACGTCTCTGTGCTCTACCCTCATCAGGCCAATAATGGAATACAGTGTTCCTTTTGGTATGCACCTTTGCAAGCACCTGCAGCAATTGGAGAGACCACAAAAGGATAATTCAAAGTATTCAGCATCTATCCTATGTGGATCATCTGAAATCACTGTCACTTTATTCTGTTTCATGCAGAGTACTCAAAGGAGATCTATGCCTTGCATATAAGGCAATTTGTGACCAGGCTTTATTGGAAATGCTGCATATCTGCAAATCAAAGGATACATAGGTTACTCACTCCATACACCTTAATCTGTTATGTGACATTTATACAACATGCTGGAGGGTCAGATTTGACTCCCAGAGGTCACCACACCTTTGGAATTGACTTCCACATCATGTCAAACAGCACCACATTGGTCCTCTTCAAACGCAATCTGGAGGACTGGATGTGTAACTGTGAATTCACCCTGGGGGTTCCACCTGTGTACCTCTTGGACATGTGCAATTGTTGCTCATCATGGAAATAAGGGTAGAACTTAGCTAGGATTGTAAGGGCCCTAGGGCCATTAGTCTACTAAGTTCATATAATCCCATGATATGACCCAGTCACAGTCCATGTGGGAGTACATGACCTGTGACATACCTGCCTAGACTATACCTACAGATACTATTTGAGCTCTTGGAAGACATTTGTGTGGTCACTGACACATGACTTAAAGCTGCAGAGAACAAAACAGTGGAAGGTTATTATGCTTTCCACACAGACCAGCTACTTCACAGGCAGGGACTAAAGGTGTAGGCGTCTCCATGTTCATCAAAACTAAATACACCTCAAGGCTGGTCAAGCAGGACAAATCACTTGAGCTGTGCCTCATTCATATCACAATAGGGTAAATCCAATACTACATCCATGCAAGCTGTAGGCCCCCCTCTATGGCCCAGGAAACCCATATTATGTATTTAAACTTATTGGAAAAACCAACCATCCCACACAATACCATATGCATGGTTGACTTGCAGTATCCCACTATTAACTGGGAATCCTATATGCCCCCTACATACAGGCACAGAAATTTCTGGATTTTGTAAACAGTAACTCCCTGGACCAGATAGTCAGTATGCCAACAAGGGGAGCAACCATACTTGGTGTGGGCCTCAGTAATAAGGCAGAGTCATGCACATCTCATACTGTAATTTCTTCCCTGGTAAGGTCCAAACACAAATGGTCTCCTCTGAAGTAGAAATAAAACATGGACCCCCATCTACACATTGAATATTCAGGAACTACTATAAAGCTGACCTCCAGCTATTAGACGATACACTGTACAAATCTTAAGCCCCCATAAACACTGAGAACACTACGGCCTATGTAGACATGTTCACAGAAACCCTGTACAAATATGTTACTAGTTGCATAGAGGCAGCCATAACCAGGAAGAAGGACAGTAACTCAAAATCAAACTACTCTGAGGTAATCACATAGTCAATAGACTGTATAACAGAAGGAAGAAACTCATGGCAAAACATAGGGGTGCAGCACACAGCAGGACCAAAGCACTCTCAAAATTAACAAATAAAGAGGACAAATGAAGTCTGTCACAACCAGATTTGATGCAAGTTTGGTCTCCTAGGTCAAGGAAAACCACAAAGCATAGTTCAGCTATTTCCACAATCACAAAGGTAAGACACAATTGTGTGCATATTTCATTGTAAATGGAACCACCTATGATGAGGCAGATGATAAAGCAAGCCTCCTGGCTAATAAATTGGGCCCCAACATTATCGCTCTCTCCTCCTCAACCTTCTCTCAGGAAATACCATGAAATATAAGAAACACTACCATCACTTGGGATTACGACCAAGTACACTGCATCAATGGGCTCAGACAATATCCCAGCATGCCTTTTTTAATTTCTCCAAGTCTTTTGGGTTTCTAATACCAAAGTCAAAGTACCATTAAAGTTCATGAAATTAGTATTGTTTCAATCTTTGATGTCAGCTAGAAGTGCTCTTTGCAACAACTGCAATGTGCCCAGTAATGACTCCTCCTGCAATTCATATGGGGTTATACGTATTGGTAACGTATCCAAATATAATTGTAGATTCTTTTTTATAAGACCCGTTGCTCCTACTACTATTGGAACTGTCTGGGTATCTTTCTTCCACATTGCTCTCATTTCTGCCTGCAAATCCTGATATTTTATGACTTTGTCTCTCTCTGTATGCAAGACACTGTAGTCACTGGGTGTGGTGATTTTAGTGATCAATGCTACTTTTTTCTTCTTTTCATGAACCACTATTATCTTGTTTTCTCGCGTCTAGCTTTTGAACTGTTGGTAATGGGTGATCCCATGTCATGTCGACTTCATAATTTTTTATGATACCTTGTGGCTCATATGCCTTCTATATAGCATGAAACATGACCTTTCAGGGCCTCTGGAATTAGTATTTCACTGTAGCCATCAAACAGGCATTGTGTCTCGTGAATGGAGAATAGCAACAGTCATCTCTCTGCACAAAGGTAGGCCATCTACAGACCCTGCAGACTACAGATCCAGAAGTCTCAGTAGTCTGATATGTAAAGTCATGAAAAAAAATGATCATGGAGATGATCAACAGAGATGTAGTTATACCTCCAGACACTGGACTAAACCCAGTTTGGTTTTGCCAAGGGCAGATCATGCCTACTCTACTTGGTGGACCTATCTGAGAAGGTAGGCAAAACAATGGATGAGGGAAATACGATTCACTCAACCTACCATGGCCTGACAAGACATTTGACACTACAACCTCATCAGACTTTGTTGACAAATTTAAGAGGTTAGGTAAAAATTAGGATGTTAGCCAAGTGGCTGACAGGATCAAGGAAGTTAGCATTGGGGAGTCCACTTCTACAATGAGGCCAGTCATCAGTGGACTGCCTCACAAATCATTTCTTGGACTGTTCCTTTTAGGCACTTACTGCTCTGCAGTCACGGCCATTGCCAGTGATCTCTGGCTGACTAAATTTGCTGAAGATTGCAAATTAGCAGCTGTCATTGAATCCCACACTGACACAGACATACAGTTGTTGTCAGAGCCATGGACTAACACTATATGCCAAGAAATGCACAATACTATCCCTTTGGGAAGTCATCCCCCCTCCCCGGTAACTATCGTATTGGCAGTACACGTTCAACAGTTGACCCAGTAGTCAGGGACTTATGGACACACAGTAATCTGTCACTTGTCTGTAATATTGGGGAAATCATTTTATATTGTACAACCTATAAACAAAGGTATGGTATGGTATGTAAATCCAAGGAGGCCATTGTTCCACTGTATTTGGCCTTCATCAGACCTATCACTGAGTGCAAGGCCACTTTTGGTATGTAACTAACCAGGCATATCAGACAGCTGTAACATCTACAGCGGTTCCTCACTAAACCGCTACATGGTGTATATAACATGTCCTATGCAGACCTCGTCAAGGCCCTATCTGTGTAGTCTGTTTCCTCCATGCTTTGGAGGGGAGTTGTATGCCTGCCATACAGGGTGGTGTCAGACCCCCACTGTGAACCTCCTGCATATCCACAAAACAACTAACACCAAAATTACCTGTTCTACAGGCCTACACCTTGCCTGTAGTATAAATAGGACATGCTGGACAGGTAGGTATGTAACCCTGAGACTACATCCTATATGGAATAAGCTACCCATCCATGTGAAGCAGAGTTCCGCCCCAATGCAAATAAAGTGCAAGTTGCACAACTGGATGGGGAACAGGAGAATCATACCTGGTTTAGGGCCAATGTCTCTAATAGACACCAGAAAACTGTTTATGCTTCATCTCCCAAGCCCCAGCTTGCAGATGTTTCAGCTCCCAAAACCCTGCTTACACTTATCAAGGGTATCAGACCTTGACAGAGTTTAGGGATGCATGGCTATGCTTAAAGAATCCCTTGTGTTCGTTAGCCTATTAAACACATATGAACCTATACTGTTTTACCTTTCTGATGATATTTTTCTTTTGTGCTGACATTCAGTCCTGTGCTCTAACATTGATGGGCTGATTGTAGATGTCTACCCATAGATGTATCCTACACAATCCTTAAAGTGAAATAAGAAGTTATGTACCTACCATAACGTTCCATGTTAGTTGTCTTCTTCTCACCTTCTTTCTTGCTGGATGGGTTTGGAGCCGATCCTCGGCTCCGACTCGGCCAATACTAAAGCTCGAGAGCTAATTCCACCGGCTTGAGGCTCCCCCATATCCCACAATGCTAGGCGGTAACTCCTCAGATCTCGTTTGAAAGCTAGGCCAAGCAAGAAAAACTCCATAACATGGAGAAGGGTAACCCACCTCTATAAGGCTGACTGTGAGGTGTCCTAAACCTAACAGAGGAAAAATATAGAGGTGGTAGAGCATGGGAGAAAAGGATTGAAAGGTCACAAGACAATCTCCTCTAGGTCTGTTCAGGCTAGGGGGAAGGAGGGTGGGACGCAAGAAAGAAGGTGAGAAGAAGACAACTAACATGGAACGTTATGGTAGGTACATAACTTCTTAATGTTAAGTTGTCTATCTCGCCTTCATTCTTGCTGGATGGGACCGCGTCCCTAGCACCTTGTCCCGGGTGGCCTATCGGAACAGACTCTTGAGAACAGTGGAACCAAAGTTGGCACGGTCTCTGGAGGCTATGTCCAACTTGTAATGAGAAATGAAGGTATGAGGGGAAGCCCAGGTGGCTGCTGAGCAAATAGAATCAATAGGAAGCCTATCCTGAAAGGCTATGGATGTGGCTAAGGCCCTAGTAGAATGAGCTCTAGGCTTCGAGGGCAATTGTTGGTGCCTGATCTCATAAATAAAGGTAATCGTAGAAGTAAGCCATCTAGAAAGTGACACTTTAGTGACTGGAAGGCCCATCTTGCCTTCCGCATATGAAATAAACAGTTGGTCTGATTTTCTAAACTGCTTAGTCCTGTCTAAATAATACCTAAGTTGGCGATAAACATCTAAACAGTGCAGTTCCTGTTCTGACCTGTTGCCATAGTTGGGGAAAAAAACTGGGAGATCAATAGTTTGATTCAGATTTGCTTGAGAGGACACTTTGGGCAAAAAGGATGGATTGGTACGCAAGGATACTCTATCTCTGTGAAAAAGTAAATATGGGAAATGACAGCATAGAGCATGGAGTTCCGATACCCTTCTAGCTGAAGTGATGGCTATTACGTTTTCCAAGACAACAACTTCATAGAACATGAAGCCGCAGGTTCAAAGGGGGGGTAGAATCAATGATGCTAGAACCAAGTTCAGATCCCATGGAGGAGGTGGATCCTTGATAGGGGGCTTAAGAAGAAAGACTCCTTTCAAAAAGGCTTTACAGAGTTTGTGAGACATAATAGTAGACTCTGACACACCCACATGAAAATTAGATATAGCCGCCAATTGAACTCTGATAGTAGAAGGAGAAGAGCCTGCTTGGAAAAGCTCAGCTAGGAAATCCAGAATGGACTGAATAGGTGCAGTAAAAGGATCTATTTCCCTGGACACTGCCCAGAAGGAGAAATGTTTCCATTTGCTGCTATAAATCTTCCGGGTAGAAGACTTATGAGAAGCTATCAAAATATCTCTGAGTGAGATATTAAGGGAAGCCTGGCTAAGGTTGGAATTGGAGGAACCACGCTGTGAGGTTCAGAGAAGAAAGGGATTGGTGCAGTTGACCCAATTGATGGGTCAAGAGATCTGGAACTGGGTCCAGATGCCATGGTTGCACCAAAAGGTAACGGTGAAGAAAGGGAAACCAAACCTGTCGAGGCCAATAAGGGGCAATGAGGATCATTGAGGCCTTCAGAGCGATGGCTTTCTGAATCAGCTGAGGTTATCAGTGGGAAGGGGGGAAAGGCATACAGGAGTCCCGGAGGCCAATCGTGAACTACAGCGTCTCTGATGGGATGACCTGGTAGGGGAAAGAGGGTGAGGAAATCGGGACACTTGCTGTTTTGGGGAGTGCCAAAAAGATCGCAGCAAGGTTGGCCCCAAGTTTGAAAAACTTCTTCCAACACTGATTTCTTCAGAGACCACTCGTGAGGCATGAGAATTGCTCTGCTCAATCTGTCTGCTATCACATTGGACTTGCCGGGAATGCGCGTTGCTATCAGGAAACGCTGAGAAGAGATCGCCCATTGCCACAGTCTGAGTGCTTCTCGACATAAGGGGTAAGATTTGGTCCCGCCTTTCTTGTTGATGTACCACACTACGGACATATTGTCCGTCTGAATTGCTATAGTTCCCTTGGGAAGAGAGTCCTGAAGGGCTTGCAATGCTAAAAGCACTGCTGTCATCTCTAGAACATTTATGTGCAAGTGGCACTCGATCGGCTGCCACGTGCCCTGGACTGTCCTGCCCTGGTAATGCCCCCCCCACCCGATCAGGGAGGAGTCCGTTGTCAGAGTTGCAGCCGGGGGCGGGGGAATGAAAGGTCTCCCTAGAAGAAGTTGGGGAGATGTGACCCACCAGGAAAGATGATTCCTGCATGACTGAGTTATGCTGATAGTGTGGGACATTGGCACAAGTTGAAATGACCACTGAGTGAAAAGCATCCACTGAAGAATCCTCATGTGGAAGCGGGCTAAGGGGAGGAGAGGAATAGCCGCCGCCATAATCCCTAGGACATTCAACACCAGTCTGACCTTGACCCTGTTGTGTCGTAATAGAAGAAAAACCTGCTTGTGAATGTCTGCTACTTTTTGTTCCGTGAGTCTGGCTGACAGACTGACTGTGTCTAATCTTGCGCCTATAAAGGTAATAGACTGACAAGGCGACAAGACAGACTTTTCGTAATTTACAGAGATGCCTAGAGTCTGACAGGTTCATAAAGTGTAGTCTCTTGCTAAAAGAAGTAGATGCCTGGTGGTGGCAGTCAGGAGCCAGTCGTCTAAGTATGGAAACACCTGGAATCCCTGGCCCCTCAAATGAGCGGCGACCACTGCCATGCATTTGGTGAACACTCTGGGGGCTGTAGTGAGACCAAAGGGCAGGGCCCTGAACTGGAAATGACTGGCTCCTAGCCTGAAGCGGAGAAATCTTCTGGATCGTCTGTTCATCTTGATGTGATAGTACGCATCCTGGAGATCTATGGAGCACATCCAGTTGTCCTGACCCAGAAAGGGCAGAATGGACTGTAGTGTGACCATCCGAAATTTTGTTTTCTTGACAAACTTGTTCAAGTTGCTGAGATCCAAAATGGGTCTCCAGTCCCCTGTCTTCTTTGGAACCAAAAAGAATTTGGAGTAGATTCCAGATCCTTGTTGGTCTGCTGGAACTGGTTGAATGGCTCTTTTTGCTAGCAGCTTTGAAATTTCTAGTGCCGCTTGCTCCCTTTGACTGGGTGGAACATCTGGAAGGGAGTTTCTGGATTGTTTTGGATGTGAATGAATGGAATTCTGTAGCCTTCGGATATGATAGACTGTACCCACTTGTCTTGAGTAAGGGAAAGCCAGGCTTTTGGGTACAGAGATAATCTTCCCCCGACTGCCTCCAAAGGTGGACAGTCGGGCAGCCCCTCAGGGGTGCTGAAAGGGTTTGTCAGAGAAAGTTTCTCAACTACCCTGATTCTGCGGGCCCCCTCTGCCTCTAGGATGGCGTCTATTATTATTGTTCCCCCCTCTGCCTCTAGAGGGGAAACGACTCTGTGCATCCGGTAAGAATCCCTGTGGTTGTTTGCGGAACCACATCTTCCCCCCCTTCTGACCCTTGGGGTAAGGCCTAGAAGGGGTAGAAAAATGGACTCTGATGGCAGAAAGAGTCTTACCTTCTACCTCGCACCTTGTCAGAGTATCCTTCACCTGTGGACCAAAGAGAGATGATCCATCAAAAGGGGAGTTAGTGAAGGACGCCTTGAAAGGGTCCACAAAGCTACATAGCCACATCCAGGCATGGCGGCGTAAGGCCACCCCTGTACCTGCGGTCCTGCTCGCTCCATCAGCCACGTACGAAATCAGGCGCGTGGAGGAGTTGACTACTGAGTTAAGGGTCGCCAGCTGGGAGTTCATCCTATCTTGAAACCCCACAGCTGATGGGTCCTTCAACACTTCACTCATCTCCTTGAGCAAGTCCCTTTGGAGACGAGTGAAATGACACAGGTAATTCAGTGAACGCATAGAAAAGGTCGCTGATGATAACATCCGCTTACCATACCTGTCCATGGTCCTAGATTCCTTATTAGGAGGATGAACAGGTACCAAAGGATCCGCTAGTTCCTTATTGGTGGCTGCAGCCACCACCATGGCATCCACAGAGACACCTTTGGACAAAAAATCCTTGTCTTTGGGGGCAGTGATAAATTTGGCTGGCCTCCTAGGGGTGGGTTCCACTGAGTCAGGAGCTGCCCAAGCCTTCCTAGCCACCACTTCCATGAGGGGGTCAAAGGTAGGGGACACCCAAGAGGTGGAAGGTCGAGAACCAAATGCCTCAAGGTACACTGATTCGTCCTCTGAAGGGTTAAGGGCTGGCCAATTCCCCCTCTGTTTCAAGATTTCGAGTATGTCCGCAAAGGAGACATTCTCAGAAGGGGAACGAGGGGAACCCTCAGAATCTTCCAAATCAGTGTCAGAGGTGACAGACTCAGGGGAGTCAATGTGCTTCCTCTTGCACTATCTCTTCCTAGGGGGTTCTCCTGCAAGGTCAGGAGAGGCCTCGGAAGAGGAGGAAATTCCCACTGGGGATATCTGAGGCGCAGATTCTCTATGGTCCGAAGCAAGGGGGTGAGAAGAAATCACCGCAGGCACTGTGGAGGGAGGGGCTGATGGAGCTGACTGTGGAGTAGAACCAGGTTCTAACACACTCCGCATGACCTCAAAGGCACCCCTGTCAGGTAGGGCCAGAGGTCTCCACTCTGAAGAGCCAAAAACCTCCCCCGGCACCGACAAGGATGGCTCCGAAGCTGATGTCGGAGCCGAACTAACCAGCGCCAAAGCACCGAGAGGGAGAGCGGGGTCGGACAAGGTTCTGATGCCACTCGCCCCTTCGGAGCCGACGAGGGAAGTCCGGCGCCGAGATCCCACCAAGGAGGAAATCAGAGCAGACGACGGCGCCGAAAGGAAAGGTATCGGTTCCGACGCTCCCACAGTCTTGGCTCCGAGCAGCACCAGCTCTGAACTCAAGAGAGTCAGAGGAGGAATATCTAGAGGAACGGGGGTAGCCATCGACTGTTGAGTCAGGCTGTGTAACATCTGGGCCAGTGCCTCAGACTTAAGAAGTCTACTCACCACCCTCTGCAAATCATGGTCCGAAAGTCTGGAGGACCTAGAGGAGTGTGACCTATGGCTCCGTTCAGACAAGAGCGGTGACGCTGGAGTCGAATGAACGGAGCCGATAGAAGGAGACCTGGATCTCTTTCTAGTAGTCGGTTCCGACAAGGGTATCGGAACCGACTTCGACTTGTCTGTCTCGGCTCTGGCCAGAGCCAAGGACACAGTGTATGTGGCAGGTCTAGGATCATCGGCTCCGGATGGAGCTGATGTCTGAACCGTATGAACGGTCTTTGAACCTCCGGAGGACAGCTCAGACACTGGAGCCGACTGCCTGGAGGGCTTAGAAGGTTTCCCCGACAGAGGCTGGGTCGGGGGACCCTCGGGCTTCAATAAGCCCATCAAGATCAATTTGTTTTATGTTCCTGCAGGACTCTAGGGCTGAAACCATGACAGACAGCACAAGAGTCCTGCAGGTGTAAAGGTCCCAGGCAATACACACAAGAATTGTGACCGTCTGTCAGAGACATCTTCTGACAGCACGAGTCACACTTCTTAAAGCCTGAGACCTTTGATTCTTTAGACATATCTAAAGAGACAACACTAGTGCAATCACTCACACAAACACACAGATTACACTAAAAATTAAATTAAACTAACTAAATGAACAAAGACCCTGACAGAAAAAACACACTCACTCCAACTACTAGGAGGGGTGGGAAGGGGCCTAAGGGAAAAACCCTTGGAAAAAATTTTTGGAAAGGGTAGATATTTGTAAGGGAGTGCAAACAAACTAAGTAACTAACTAAATTACTATAGAAAACTAACTGAAAGGGGGTCTAAGTTTACTAGAACTTTAGAAAATTAACTAACCTGCAGAGCCGGTTGGAAAAGCACCTCGTCAGCTAAGCGGCAAACGAGATCTGGGGAGTTACCGCCTAGCATTGTGGGATATGGGGGATCCTCGAGCCGGTGGAATTAGCTCTCGAGCTTTAGTATTGGCCGAGTCAGAGCCGAGGATCGGCTCCGAACCCATCCAGCAAGAATGAAGGCGAGATAGACAACTTAACATCAAACATTTCCACAAGACACCTGTCATTGTGTGACTACACAGCCATTACAAAAGCATCCATCGTAATGCACACCCATTAATATACTATACTCATTATAAAAGGCAATGTACCGTATCTGTAAATGACCAGTACAAGTAGCATGTCAAAAGCAACAATGGATGAAACAAATTTATATTAATGTAGACAGTCACCTTGTGCATCAGATATACAGCTTTATTTTCCTGCATCCATGAGAAAGATGATAGGCATGTGGTACAGATATCAATTGCACAGGGTGTTGTGTGGGGGTGCAGGAGGCCTAGGCTGACCCAATAGGTTTGCAAGTGTGTGAGAGAGTCAGGAGGAGAAGCAGGCAAGATGGAACATGGAAATATGGCCTGTGTCTGTAAGTGACCTGAATGCGACAGTAGTGTGAGTGTCTACGTGAATACAGCCAAGCTCAGTGCTAGCCCTATATGTCTATATGTTGGGCAGCTGTGAGATGTGCAAGGAAAAGCTGACAGTTTATCGTCTCCACCCACAAACATATGAACTGGCTCTGCCAGGAGTTGGACTGCCCAAGATAAGATGCCGTGCTACTATCTGAGGGCGACTACCGTCTGCTGGGAATGTGTCCTCCATGGGAATGGCCAAGACCATGAGCCCATGGCCTGCCACATCTTAGTATGGACAGCACAGTCCTTTCTGAAGCGCTGGATGTACTACCACCACAGGAGCATGATTGTGCATTGCCATGTTTACACTCAGCAGATGTAGTTGCTGAACTACATCCAGGAGGCCAATGCTCAACTCCAACCAGATGCTCAATCACATATAACGTGGGTTCTAAGAAAGATAGTGTGCGATCTGTGTCAGACTAACGTCTTTCCACTGCATCAGTCAACTATCCCAGGGTATCAGCTACATGGCCAAGGCAGTCATGGATGTCAGACTCTGCTGCATCCATAATCCTTAGCATTCATCAGGATTTCATTTCTGAATGTTCCTGTGCCTCCATGATGGCCCAAAACATACACCATGGGACACGTGATGAGACGCCTACAACAGGTGGTGGAGGGACAGTAGGCCTGTTATGAGCACCACCATCAATCTGCCTGTGTGGAACCTTGCCAACTGTTTGAGTATGGCTAGTGTCGGCAGTCACTGCAGCCATAGTAGCCACACTTTGCTGTTCAATGTCCCATCCTCCAACTGTCCAATATCTGTGACCACATGGGAGTGGGTATGCATAGACATATTGGCTGAGTAAGGTAATAATGAGGGCAGACAAGGTATGCCAACCTCTGTAAAAAACACAAAGAGCCAGCAAAAGTGACTTCGAAAATATTTGTATTCACAAATACATACAGCAAACAAACCGGTTTCGGCTGGACTAACACAGCCTTCCTCAGTGTATAGAAACAACACACAAAAAACATGCTGTTTAAATATTATAAAGCCATTTCCCATTGGTTGAACATTCATAAATATTCATTAAGTCCGGGTGGGAATAAACCCCCAAGCTTGATGATCCACTTTTTTTCTTTATTATTTAATATATTGTGCCATTCAGTTTTATTCGTCCAATTCCCATAAATAACATCAATAACCATAAAATTAAACTCAGCAGTAGGGTGCATTAACTGATGTTTATACAAAGCATTTGTTATTTTTTTGTGTTTGATGTTACTCATATGTTCCGAAATCCGTGATCTTAGTGGGCGAGACGTCTGCCCTATATAGAATGCTCCACACTGGCAAGTAGCAAGGTAAACAACCCAATCATTGCTACAATTGGCAAAAAAGCCTAAATCATACACCCTGGAGCAATTTCTACTAGAGAAGGCTTTGGATGTGGTGACATGTTTACAATTTGAACAATGACCACATGGAAAACAACCATATAAGGCTTTGCCTGACAATGTAGTCTGTTTATGTAGAAATTGTTTGCTATCACAACACTTATAATGATTGAAATAGGATTTCAAGTTTTTTCCATTTCTATATGAGAAAGTACATCTATCCGGAATAATATTAGCAATATTGTGATCAGATTGCAAAATATTCCAGTTCCTACGAACACTATCTAACAAACAGTTAGTGTTTCGAGCATAGGTAGTGGTAAATCTTAATGTGGTTGGTGTAACAACAGTATGGTCTCTGTATTGGAGTAAATCCGATCTATCCATATTGTGTACCTGTTTTTGGCCATTGTAATATTACCAGCTTTGTATCCTCGTTGTTTAAACCCATCCGTTAAATCCCTTTCATTCAAACAAAATGTGGATGGTTTCGAACAAATGCGTTTGGCCCTTATAAACTGAGATTTGGGAATGTTCCTAGTGATATGTGGTGGATGGTAGCTGGAAGCATGCAGAAGTGAATTATATTGTGGGAACTTTCTATACATTTCACTATCTAAAGTGCCATCAGGCAACTTATGTATAAGAACATCCAAAAATGTAATGTTCTTTTTATCATGATGTTCAGTGAATGACAGTCCCCATTCATTGTTGTTGAGATATAAAACAAAATCAGCAAGTCCAGATTCAGTACCCCTCCAAACCAACCACACATCATCTAGGTAACGTCTCCATATGTCCATATCAGCTAAAAAAGTGTTTCTGGTGGCATCATAGATAATCATAGACTCAACATAAGCCATAAAAAGGTCAGTATATATAGGGGCAAAAGATGCCCCCATAGCTGCACCTTTGGTTTGCCAGAAGCAAAGATCTTTATAATAAAATACATTACATGTGAGAACATATCTGGCCATGTCAACCAAAAAGGAATTGAATGATGGAGAATACAATTTGGTAACATCTAACCAATGTGCCAAAGCTTTTAGTCCTGCCTGGTGTGGTATATTTGTACAGAGTGCACTCACATCCAATGTACATAGAAGCCAGTCAGCCTCAAGTTGTGTGTCTGATATTATTTGCAGAAAGTTCGTGGTATCTTTTAACCTAGATCTAATAGATGGTAATAAGGGTTTTAGATATTTGGTCAAAAACATAGACAGCGGCTCTGTGACATAGCCTTTACCAGACACTATAGGTCTGCCCGGAGGATTGGTAACATTCTTGTGGATTTTGGGTAAAAAATAGATATATTGTGCATGGGAATCCACTATTGACAAGTGTTGAAAAGTGTCATTGTTAATAATAGCCCGAACTTTGGCATCAACAAGAAAACATTTTATGCATTTGATAAATCTTAAAGTAGGATCGACAGACATATGAGAATAGTATCTGGTATCAAAAAGCTGTCTACGAGCCTCCCTATCATAATCTGTCCAGTTTTGCACAACCACAGCACCTCCCTTATCTGCTGTAGTAATAACAATATCCTTATTGTTCTGTAGATCACATATAGCCTGTTTCTCAATGAAAGATAAATTATTATATTTGACAACAGCATCAGAACTAAAATAGTGTAGATCTTTGAGCACATTATTTAGAAACAAATGAACTGTGTCATGCATAGGTGGTACAAAACTGGATTTATGGTAAATGAATTTACCATGGTTCACATTATAACCAGAATCACCAAAAAATAATTTTAGATTTAGCAATCTGCAAAAATTAACTACATCTTGAGCAAGTGCATCTTCAGAAATCATAAAACCAGGTATAAAACTGAGGCCTTTATTTAGAATAGAGATATGTGTAGAGGATAGAACAAAATTAGACAAATTCAACACATTGCTAAATTTGCATCATTCAATTTTTCAGAGCCATTGCTAGTAAGCCTTGAATATTTTGAACCTTTCCGATGTTTACGTCCCCCCCGTCTGCGTTTAATTCTAAAGGGACAACACCAGGTGTTCTTTTGGGAGAGGGAGACCCCGATGCTGCCATGGATTCGTTATCTGTGCCAGATGATGTATCATCAAAAGATGAGGTGGTCTCATTATAATTTTTACGTAAAATAGACCTAGGTCTTTTGCATTTCATAGTAGAAACTGGAGGATTATTAAACCTCACATGCTTAGTCTGATGCAAAAATGGGGGTTTATTCCCACCCGGACTTAATGAATATTTATGAATGTTCAACCAATGGAAAATGGCTTTATAATATTTAAACAGCATGTTTTTTGTGTGTTGTTTCTATACACTGAGGAAGGCTGTGTTAGTCCAGCCGAAACCGGTTTGTTTGCTGTATGTATTTGTGAATACAAATATTTTCGAAGTCACTTTTGCTGGCTCTTTGTGTTTTTTACTGTTCTGGTGTGTTGAGCCTGGCATTTGCTCACGTGCAGGGGACCTGACTTTTTGATGTCAACCTCTGTGTCAGATGCAGCCCCTGCAACCCCCAGCTGTGTCTCATGTTGGCCACCATCAGAGTCTGAAGAGACACTGACATCAGGATGTAAGGGAGAAAATGACCAACCTCTTTGGTCACCTGTGATAAAAATGGAAAAGCATTGCATTAATACCTGCACTACTATGCTTTGCAGCACTATGTTGCAATATATGTTAAGCTGTATATACTGCTGTTACTATTACAGACTTGTAAAACCCTCAAACTCGTATAACATGAGGACATTATTTTCTAGCCCAAATCTGCAATTATTTGGAAATAAAAGTTCTTTAAACAAGAATCTCATGAGCAAACAAATAATGTGCACTGTTGACATTCTGCAAAACTGCACAGTTGGCAGTTATGGCAATCTGTAATGTCCTGATAATACTGTCATATCAAGCACTGTGGTCACACCTACAAGGCATAGGTATGAGCATAAACTATGTACAGTGATAAAATATCTGTACAGTTGGCAGTCATGCAGGCAGTTCATCAATCCACCCAGCAGGCCTGGGATGACACTTTAGTGAATACATTGAACTAAATCTACATCTCTGACAAAACAGTTTTGTGCTTACCAGCAGCAGGAGCATGGTCTCTTCCTATTCCTAATGTCCCTGAAAAAATTTGAGGGAGAGGTAATGTAAACAGCATTGCATATTACAGTATAACAGGGGTAATATGTCCAAATATCTCACATTTACAGAAGCTGCTATGTTAACAGGTATGTGGGTCACAATCTGTACACGAGCTTAACCCCCCCCCCCATAAAACACCTGACAACCACATAAAACTATGCACACCCAGACATGCTGAAAGCTACAGTATTCCAATGCTGATCCAACTAAGCATACCTGGACGCTCTTCTTGAGTGGAAACAGTGGCACCCACATCCATGACACATTGGTTGATGGATGCCTGGGAGCTGTCTTGTGTTGCAAGGTTCACCAGGAATTCTTCTGTGGCTGACAGAGGTTGTTCTGCTGCAGGCCCAACACCAGTGAGCTGACGATCCCTGGCCAAGTCCGAAGCATGTCAGCACGCCGAGTGAATCATATCCGTGGAATGATGTTGCACCTGCTCATATGTTTGATTCTGGTGACTCATGGCATTAAGGTTATGCACAAGTTCATCCCACAAGACTGCATGCTCTTGCCTTTTTGCCCATCCTCTGGACAGCAGGGACTCAGCAGTGTTGTCACAAGGCCTCAATAATAAGGTCATTTTCTGCCTCAGTGAAAGGTGCTCGGCATCTTGCATGCATATCTCCTAAAATACAAATAAATGAGAACCCATGTCAGGATCACATATGTGGCAGTACATTATGTACAGATACAGCAGCAAAGGAAGGCTATTCGTATTCCCTACTTGATTACACATTTCATAACCAACAGTGTTACAAACATACAAAGGTTGTGGATGCAAATTAGATAGTAGCAATAGTGACCTACTCCTGTTTGTGCCATGACAGATACTCATGTATGATCACACACCCAACACAGGAGTCCATTGCAGTATGCCCCATAGCAGGAACCCCCCCCCCACATAACATATGTTTAAACAACAGCCAACCAATGAGCAGTGTAGTAGTACAACTGCTAACAAAGGAAGTATCCAGGAGACCTGTGTACCTCATTAACACATAGCATTATAGCCTTGCTGTACTCTAAATCCTCTGTAGGTGTAACACAGCTGGAGATCAATGGCATGGCCTCAGTACAGTTCTAAGAAAGGCTTAATGATGTAATCCCCATTCCCCCCCAACTATATTCAAACATATGCATCACGTTGGAATCAGAATGGTTACATACCTGATGGAGTACAAAACTCCTCTGTTGAAAGATACTGCTATATGAATACTGTGTCAGCAAGTTTACATACAAACTGTCATACACAATGGTTCCCCTAGCTAGGAGTTTGCCTTTTTAAGATGGTTCTCATTAGCAGGTGATTGTGGTTCAGGAATGCTACATGCAGCATACACAGCTGATATGCAGTATAATCAGCCAATCCCATGCAACTACTCAACAATATACAAGGCCTCAATGTAGATTCCATCCCCTTTCTCATATTTTGGGGTGAAAATTACTGAGGTAAAGATACTATGTCAGCACAAAGAGAATGTTTGTAGCAGCTACTTTTTACATACAGATGTGTGTGCTACAGGCTGAAGCTGCTGCAGGCAATAGGTATAGTCAGAGAGGCTACATAATGTGCAGGAAAACAACACTTAAGAGTAACTGTGGGACCTGTGGCAGCCTTTGTGTACAGCCAGAACCTGATTGAGGAACCTATCCCACTGGAAATTAAGGTACGTTAGCAAAAGGTATCATTAACACAGTAAAAGACAACATGCAAAGTAGGGGGTACATTAACCATTATGTCAACCAGAAGGATAACTGCCAAGTCGTGTTATGTCATGGTAGTCATCTGGTACGTGTATGCTGGCAACCCTTGCTTCTAGCATGACCTCCATATATGTATGTTACATCTGCAGCTGTTGTTGTCTGTAATATCACTAGCAAATCATTGTGGGCTGCAGTCTGATTTTACTGGGCTGCAGTCTGATTTTACTGGGCCTCATTTAAATTACATACTTCAAAATCCTCTGGGAATTCATACTAATGCATGACCTTACATTCTATGCACTTTCTAGTGTTGTTATAGGAATAGTTTAAATGTGGTCCTAACTTTAGGCCTTTGACTTCCATAATTTAGAAGCAGGCATTCAATCTGTACTGCTTTGAGTGGATAAATAGGTGACAAGACAGTCACACGTGTCAGAATTTATAGTGGTGATGTACATATACATGTATTTTAAATGCTAGACACAGCTGTATTTGAACCCAGGATCAAGTGGACCAAATATTAATTTTTCAAAGCATTTAACAGATTGAGCTACTGAGTCATTATTATAACAGGTGTATTTTTACATGTTTCAGATATACTTGCACACTTAACTGCTGTTACATACCTCACCAAAATCTATTATTGTGCGTATGGCTTTACAGTGATGCATTTCTATACCAGAGTCTCAGTTAAACTCCTATTTTTCCATTAATCTTTTAGCAGATTTACACAACAAGGGATGATGCACAGTATTGCTTAAACATGCTTACTAATGAGAAAATGACAATTACTATGTTTTTCTTAAAACACCTGTGTTAATTAACTGACTGTGTGGCTTGGTGGATTGATGCACTGTCCTTCAGGTGTAATGGTACTGCATTGAAATAGGATGCAGGTGTAATTTTTGAACATGGTTACTATGTTTTCAAATACATATATCACCATTTAGCATAGCTTAGCGCTGCTGGGACTGGACATTGCAAGCCCTCTCTTCTGCAGCTGTGCGAAAAATAATGGCCTGTTCTCCTCTGCTATATTTCTGGATCTATCCAAGGCTTTTGACATGGTCTCACACAAACTACTAATCTCTGTTCTCACTAATCTATCCTTTTTCAAATCAGCTACTGATTAGTTTCACAACTAACTGGCCACCAATCATAGCCAGTTGTCTGGCATAATGACCTATCTCCTCGACTTCCTGTAACACTCGGTGTTCCCCAAGGCTCCATCCTTGGTCTCCTACTGTTCTCACTCTTCACCAATGATCTATTCACAGCCACCAAGCATGCTTCTCTTATAAAGGATGCAGATGACTCCACCCAATAATCTCCCCAAAAGAACACACCAAACTACGTGGTGTTGAAATTGATGATAATCTCAGATTTGACACTCACATTTCTCTTGCCATAAAATAGATTTACAAAAAAACTAGATGCAATGTATAAAAAAAAACAATTCCTCACCAAGACAGCCAGAATTTCTGCTGCCAATTCCCACCTAATCTCCACTTTACTCTATGCCTCTCCTATACTTACCTACCTTAGACAAACAGACCTAAACAAGCTCAGGGCTTGCTACAATAAAATTGCTCAGTTTGCCACTGGTGCATCTTATTGCAGCCACCACTGTTTCGCACTTAGAGAACTTGACTGGCTTGAACTCCCTCAACTTCATCACATGAATGAACTCTCTCTCGCCCGCAAGTTAGTAAACCATCCTCTTAAAGTCCCATCCCTTCATAACCTTCTCCAGCCCTACTGCTCCACTAGACCACTATGCTCCAGCAGCAAAAATCTACTTCTAGTGACCAAACCAAAGAACTCAGCGGTAGAAGCACTATTCTCCTGTATCATATCCAGACTATGGAACAACCCTCCCCCCCCCATAACCACACTACCTTCTTGCAATCACTTCAAGACTGCACTAAAAACTCACTTAAAAAGTCTTTGGTTATGCCCATGCAACAATCCAGACTAATAACCCTCCTTTTACCTCCCCTTCTTCTTACCTCCCCTAGCCACCCTGCCTCACACCATCTGATCATTGCATTCTTTCCTCTGCAGGCTCTGGCTCACCCTTTACCCACCCCTTCCCTCCTCACTCAGTCTCTCAGACCTGTTATAACATGCTTAACTACCTCCCTTCATCTCAACTCCAAATACATATCCAACTGACTTGCACCTAGCTTCCTCTCTCTGCCACGTATACTACTCACTCATTCTCCTCTCTTACTCCTCTATCTTCTCCTTCCATCTCATTAGCCCTTCTAGCTTGTTCCACCTTCATGTGGAGCTTCTGCTTTATATCTGCTTGAGTTTAATGCAATATTTGTATATAAGATTTAGGTATATGAGTTTAGAACAGTATCTGTTTGAGCTTAGTACTATCTGTATATACATCCTACCTTTATTCCTAGCATCTAGCTAGATATTGGTATACCTGTTCATTATTGTTTCATATTGTATGCATAGCTAATGTTTACTGCAGTATGCATTATTGGTCTATTGTATATATATATATATATATATATATATATATATATATATATATATATATATATATATATATTCAATTGTTATTTATGTAAGCTGCTGCTCATTTATTGTTCTGTGGAGCTTTGAGCCCCGGGCTTCCACTGAAAAAGGACCTGTGCCCAGTTGGAATTTCCCGGTAAACAAATATATATATATATATATATATATATATATAAAGAGAAGGAAACCATTATGCATACCAGTTTTATTCAGATTCAGCTTGTATATTTATAAATTTCTGGAAAATATACTTAAATATGTGTGGGGTATGCCCATCCCTTGCCTCTTGGATGCAGGTATCCATGTTCCCCTCTTCCTATGAAACAGGTCATCATAGCTGTGATGGCACTGCTCACCAGTATGGAGATGCCAGTCACATTGGTTAGGT
This sequence comes from Protopterus annectens, assembly GCF_019279795.1. Taxonomy (NCBI): domain Eukaryota; kingdom Metazoa; phylum Chordata; order Ceratodontiformes; family Protopteridae; genus Protopterus; species Protopterus annectens. The sequence goes on along the minus strand of NC_056743.1, from coordinate 107,677,563 downwards.
CCCTGGCCAAACTATCCCAGGCCACAGACTTATACTCTCAGCCCTGGTAGCACCCTGCAACAGCCGGGGTCTGTGGCATTGTACAAGGAGTCCAATGAAAACCCTGGACTCCAGCCCTAAAGAGCACACCTTCCCCCATGTCAGCAGCCATACCCACAGTCAAGGTCAGGCTCCAAGGAATAATGTGAAATTCCTGCCTATTGGCCTTTAAATAGGTTGCATCACCCTTGCACATCATACTGTAATTTTTAAAAACACGCCATGCCACTTAGCATCATGCAAAATTACACAAACCATGTTTAAGTGAAGCTTAGTAATGCTGAAACTGCAAAAGACCACTGACCATGTTTAAGCACTACTTAGCATTGCGCAGCTTTTCTAAATGTAACAATTATTTAATTTAAAGTCAACTGATGTCTCAGTTACCTGACACAGTCTCACAGAACTATATGTAAAATGTATTGCTGCAGAGGACTCGAGCCCAGGACCTACTACACTGTAGGTAATGACTCAACCTATCTAGCCACAGCAATAGTGAAGGTAACTAGTATGTCTTCAGATATAATGTAAAGGTGCCTGTGTGTGTTGCACAACTTCACTGCACAGGTTTGTGCATTGCTAAGCTCTGCAGGACTAAAGCAATTAAATACATCTGGTTTCTATTTTTAGCTGTCTAGCAGGGTCTATATTATAACACCGAAGTCTTAAAACTTCAAATGTTATAATATCAAACCCGATGCACTGAACGCTGAAAACAGCGAAGCTGCAGAATATCGAATACTTTCCTAGGGAAAGTATTCAGTGGGCCGTTTCTGCAGTTTCGCTGTTTCCTCAACAGTGGAGCGAAGGTTACAGACCAGGTTAAGGTAAGTGTGCGAACAAAGGTGAGTGTGCGATAGGGACCTTAGGGTTAGGAAGTGGGTGAGGTGAGTGCGCGATAGGGACAATAGGGTTAGGGAGCGGGTAAGGTGAGTGTGTGGTAGTTACGGACCTTAGGGTTAGGGTTGGGTTAAGGTAAGTGGATTGCTAGTAGTGTATGTATGGTTTAGTGTAGGGTTTTGTGAAGTGTGTGTGTGTGTGTGTGGATTATTTATTTTGGTGTGCTTGTGTTGTGTGTATGTTTGTCGGAACAGCAAATTTTTTCCCTGGAAAAAAATTCACTATTCTGAGTGTTCGATGTTATGGTCTTCAATTGAAATGGTACGATATAACATTCGAAGTTTTAAGACTTCGATGTTATAATATAGACCCATCTAGAAGATGTCTAATGCTTAAGTACACCGTGCTACACTTAGCTAATAATTGGTGCATCTTGCAAACAAGCACATGTAAAAAAAAATTAAAACTGAATGAATTTTTAGACATCTAGCTAATGTCTGATGTGTATGTGCTCAAAGCTAAGCATAGCTAAGCAACATGTTGCACTGTACAAACAAGAACATACACATGGGGGGAGGGATGGCATAATGGTTAAGGTGTTTACCTTACAGATACAAGGTACAGGGTTTGATTCTCAGATGGGGTAAATGGCTAGGCTTAAAATAGCCCACCAGGGCACTTAGCCTAGTACTAATCTATGAACCTATGAACCTATAAATAAAAATCCAATTTAATGAAATAAAATGTCTTGCACAACTTTCAGTCAAGATTAACAGGCCAAAAGGTATGTGACTGTGTCATCAGTCTTTCACGGATTCAGTATCCATGTTGCTGTGACCTCCCCTAGCTGCACACCATAATTAATATGCATGGTGCACTGCAGAGGGGGTACCATGGTCATGTACATGGATACATTCTGTGTAGATTCTGCACCGAGCCTGTACAGACTTTATTGAATCGTAGTGAGTACCTTTTTACTGGGGCATGCATGCATTGTTGGGTATTTTTGTTGTAATGAACCCAGCAAGTGGGCCAGTCTTCATTGTCATCAATCTCTTCACAATACTTATATTTGCCTCCCTGCTATTAACCTTAAACCATTAAGCTGTCTGCTTAACAGATTAGGTCATGGCTACAGTTTGGCTCCGAGAAAAAAAAAACAAGTGCAAAGAATACTCATAATAAGTTCAAATGTACAGGATATGAAATGGGATGAAGTAACAACCAGAGAGATTGAAATAAAGTTAAAAAAATCTCCTAAATGGAAAACCCTAGGCCCAGATGCAGTACTTGACTTCTGGCTAAAAGTATTAACATCTTTACATGAAGATTTAGCCATGAGTAAGAACTATTTGTATGCGAGTGCAGACAGATACTAATCTGGTTAATAAGAGGAAAAACAATGATCCTACTTAGGAGCGAACTTGCAAGCTATTAGAAAAAACTCAATCATGCTGATAAAATAAAGGGTAACAAAAGACAGTCATATGGAAAAAAAGGATCATTTGTTGTTTAAGACATAATGGAAAACTGTAAAAGGGGAAAAATCTAAGTATGGCATTGAGAGACTAAAGCATTTGGCAGTATCCCACATTTATAGATAAGAGTGCTTAAAAATGTATAAGATGCACCCTACACTGATCAATTACATTACACTGGCCATGAAGCAGTGGCAAACCACTCTGCAGTTAAGCCATGAAGAAGGACAAATTATTATTCTAGGGATACAAATTCAAAGGGCGATATTCCAAGGTAACTTGGCTACCGCTGTTCCTTTGTCTTGCCTTTAACCCGTTAAGCTGTCTACTTAACAGATTAGGTCATGACTACAATTTGGCTCCCAAAAAACAAAGTATAAAGACTTCTCATCTTCATTTTATGAATGATTTAAAACTATATAGTTAATCAGATGAGGAACTGAAAGCACAACTGCAAGTGGTCAAAACGTTTTCAGATCATCTAAAAATGCCATTTGGTTTTGATAAATGTGCAAAAGAAACCCTTAAAGCAGGATAGCTACAGCACCAAGAAAACATCAGTTTGGGACAGAAAAGTAATATAAAAGAACTTGAGCAAGAGGGAATATATAAATACTTGGGAAATGATGAAGGATCAACAATAAAACATGAACAAATGTAATCAAAACTTGGTAAGGAATATTTTAGAAGACTAAAATTAATACTGAAAACAATGTTGACATCTAGGAACAAAGTCCAAGCTATAAACCAGTTTGCTCTTCCTGTCCTAACTTACAGCTTTGGAGTGAATGACTGGCCCCAAAAGGTGTTAGGCTGGACAGGAAAAAAAGGAGAATGCTCCATGCTCATCAAAGGATTTATAAAAATCAGTGTATACCAAAATTAGAAGTTATGTACCTACCATAACGTTCCATGTTAGTTGTCTTCTCTCGCCTTCTTTCTTGCTGGATGGGTTCGGATCCGATCCTCGGCTCTGACTCGGCACTTGCTAAGCTCGAGAGTCACTTTTACCAGCTCGAGGCAGCCCCATATCCCATGATGCAAGGCGGTAATTACCCAGATCTCGTTTGGTATCTAGAGGAAAAACTGCCTACCAACAAACTTTCCACTAAGGAAAGAGGAACAACTAGCCTACAAGGGCTGTAAAGGTAAACCAGGAAATAAAGGCCAACTAACTGGTGCCCAAGGAAGAAGAATCTTCCAGAGAAAAAGGAGATCAAGGTCTGTCCAGGCAAGGGGGACAGGAGGGAGGGACGCAAGAAAGAAGGCGAGAGAAGACAACTAACATGGAACGTTATGGTAGGTACATAACTTCTAAATGTTAAGTTGTCAATCTCGCCTTCATTCTTGCTGGATGGGACTGCGTCCCTAGCACCTCTATCCTGGGTGGCTCAATGGAACAGACTCTTGAGAAATATGGAACCAAAGCTTGCCCTATCCCTGGAGGCCAAATCCAATTTGTAATGAGAAACAAAGGTATGAGGAGTGGCCCAAGTGGCTGCTGCACAAATAGTATCTAAGGGCAGCCTAGCCTGAAAAGCTGTAGAAGTGGCTAGGCCTCTTGTGGAATGTGCTTTAGGTTTTGAGCTGAGTTGTTTGCCCCTAAGTTGATAAATGTCAGAAATGGTGGAAGATAGCCATCTGGATAAGGTCACTTTAGAAACAGGGAGACCTTTTTTATTTTCAGCATAAGAAAGGAAGAGTTGATCAGATTTCCTAAATTGTTTTGTTCTGTCCAAGTAATATCTAAGTTGGCGGTGAACATCTAGGTAATGTAATTTTTGTTCCGCCCTGTTAGAATAATTTGGAAAAAATACAGGAAGATCAATGGATTGGTTTAAATCTGTCTTAGAAGCAACCTTGGGTAAAAAGGATGGATTGGTTCTCAAGGATACCCTGTCCTTGTGGAAGACCAAATAAGGGGGATGAACAGATAGGACATGAAGTTCCAACACTCTTCTAGCCAAGGTAATGGCGACAAGAAAGAGTGTCTTCCAAGAAAGAAGCTTTAATGAACATGAAGCAGCTGGTTCGAAAGGGGGAAGTATCAAGGATGTCTGCACTAAATTTAGGTCCCACTGTGGTGGAGGATCCCTAACAGGGGGCTTTAGAAGGAACACTCCTTTAAGAAAGGCTTTACAAAGCTTGTGGGACATAATGTTGTGGTCTACAAACCCGACATGAAAGTTCGAGATTGCTGCCAACTGAACTTTGACTGTGGAAGAGGAAGAACCTGAGTGAAAAATTTCCGCTAGAAAATCCAGGACCGACTGAACAGGGGCAGTAAAGGGATCTATGTTCCTAGCTTTCACCCAAAGGGAGAAGCGTTTCCACTTGCTAGAGTAAATCCTCCTGGTAGAGGACTTAAGAGAAGCTACTATGATGTCTCTAACAGGGTTAGATATCATAGGAAGCCTGGCTAAGGAAGGAAGTGGAGTAACCAAGCTGTGAGGTTGAGGGAAGGAACGGACCGGTGCAGTTGACCCGACTGGTGAGTCAGAAGATCTGGTGCTGGGTCCAGATACCAAGGCTGCACCAAGAGATGGCGGTGAAGGAACGGGAACCAAATTTGATGAGGCCAGTAAGGGGCAATGAGAATCATCTTGGCTCTCAAAACGGCCGCTTTCTGGAGTACCTGAGGTATCAATGGAAAGGGAGGAAAAGCATAAAGGAGTCCCTGGGGCCAATCTTGGGTAAGAGCGTCTCTGGGGGGATGGCCTGGAAGTGGGAAGAGAGAGAAGAAGTCTGGAAATTTGCTGTTTTGAGGAGTAGCAAAAAGATCGCAGCATGGGTGGCCCCACTTCTGAAAAATCTCCTCCACTATGGATTGCTTGAGAGACCACTCGTGAGGCATGAGTATAGCTCTGCTCAATTTGTCCGCTAATATGTTGGTTTTCCTAGGGATATGCGTTGCTACCAGAAACCGATAAGAGGAGATCGCCCATTGCCAAAGTCTGAGAGCCTCTCGACACAAGGGATAGGACTTGGTTCCGCCCTGCTTGTTGATGTACCACACCACGGACATGTTGTCCGTGTGAACTGCAATAGTTCCTAAGGGAAGAAAGTCGTTGAGGGCTTGCAACGTTAAAAGCACTGCTCTCATCTCTAGGACATTTATGTGCAGGTGGTATTCGAACGGTTGCCACGTGCCATGAACCATCCTGCCCTGATAATGCCCCCCCACCTGATCAGGGAGGCATCCGAAGTGACCGTGGCTACCGGGGCCGGGGGAACAAAAGGTCTGCCCTGATGGACTAGGGGAGAGGAAATCCACCAGGATAGATGGTTCTTGCAGGTTTGTGTCACAAGGATCTTGTGACGCATGGGAAGCTGCTGGAAGGACCATTGTGTGAACAACATCCACTGTAGGAGGCGCCTGTAAAAATGGGCCAAAGGAAGAAGTGTGATGGCAGCCGCCATGAGTCCCAACACTTTCAGGACCAACCTGGCTTGTACCTTTTTGCTGGCAAGGATGATCCGAACGTAGGTTTGGATATCTAGGATTCTCTGACTTGTTAAGTTTGCTGACATCCGAGTAGTGTCTAGATTTGCGCCTATAAAAGTAATAGATTGGCAGGGCGATAAGGAGGACTTTTCGAAGTTTACCGAAATTCCCAACTGACTGCAGAGATGTAGGGTGTAGTCCCTGGCTCAGATGAGTTGATGCCTGGTGGTGGCTGAGAGGAGCTAGTCGTCGAGATACGGAAAAACCTGGAATCTTTGACGTCTCAGGTGAGCCGTGACCACTGCCATGCATTTGGTGAACACTCTGGGGGCTGTAGTGAGACCAAAGGGCAGGGCTCTGAATTGAAAATGACTGGTCCCAAGCCGAAAGCGGAGAAACCTTCTGGAGCGTCTGTGGATTTTTATGTGATAGTATGCATCCTGAAGGTCTATGGAGCACATCCAGTTGTCTTTGCCGAGAAAGGGCAAAATCGATTGAAGTGTTACCATCCGAAATCTCATCTTTTTGACAGACTTGTTGAGCCTGCTGAGGTCTAATATTGGTCTCCAGTCTCCCGTCTTCTTGGGAACCAAAAATAACCTTGAGTAGATTCCGGACTCTAAATGGTCTGTTGGAACTGGCTGGATGGCCCTTTTTTTTAGAAGCTTTGAAACCTCTATTTTTGCAATTTCCCTTAGACCAGGTGGTACGTCTGGAAGGGAACTTTTCTGAGGGAAGGGGCTTTCCTCGAAGGGAATCTTGTAACCCTCGGATATGATCGACTGTACCCATCTGTCTTGAGAGAGGGAAAGCCAGGCTTCTGGGTACAGCGACAATCTCCCCCCGACTGCCTCCAAGGGTGGACAGTTGAGCAACACCTCAGGGATGCTGGAAGGGCTTGTCAGAGAGAGGCTCTCTACTGCCCTGGTTTTGTGGACCCCCTCTGCCCCTAGGGTGGCATCTATTGTTATTACCCCCTCTGCCTCTGGGGGTAAACTGACCACGTGCGTCCGGCGTGACTCCCTGAGATTTTCGGAACCACATCTTCCCCCCTTTCTGACCTTTGGGATAAGGCCTAGAAGGGGTGGAGAAATGGACTCCTACGGCAGAAAGAGTCTTGCCATCTTGCTCACACCTGGTCAACGTGTCCTTCACCTGAGGGCCAAACAAAGTTGACCCATCAAAGGGAGAGTTTGTGAAGGATGCCTTAAAGGGGTCTGCAAAATTACAGAGCCGCATCCAGGACTGACGTCTGAGAGCCACTCCTGTGCCTGCAGCTCTGCTCACCCCATCGGCTGCATAAGAAATGAGTCGCATGGAGGAGTTGGTTATGGAGTTAAGGATTCCCAGCTGAGAAGCAATCTTTTCCTGAGCCCCTGCTGCTGAAGGATCCTGTACTACTTCACCTAATTCTTTAAGGATGTCCCTTTGAAGTCTGGTGAAGTGACATAAATAATTCAGCGAACGCATAGCAAAGGTCGCTGAGGAAAACATCCACTTACCATACCTGTCCATAGTCCTGGACTCTTTGTTAGGAGGATGGACTGGTACAGAAGGATCTGCAAGTTCCTTCTTAGTGGCGGCCGCCACCACCATGGCATCAACCGGGACACCTTTAGTAAGAAACTGCTTTTCTGCGGGGGCCATAATAAATTTTGAAGGTCTCCTAGGGACTGGTTCCACCGAATCAGGAGATGCCCACGCCTTTCGAGCTATAACCTCCATGAGAGGGTCGAAAGGCGGAGACACCGAGGAGGTGGAGGGTCGAGATCTAAACGCCTCCAGGTATACTGATTCATCCTCGGAGGGGTTAATGGAGGGCCAGTTCCCCCTCTGTTTCAGGAGCTCAAGGATGTCTGAAAAGGAGACATCCTCAGAGGGGGATCTTGGGGACCCCTCCGATTCATCTAAATCGGTATCCGAGGTTGTAGACTCAGGGGAGTCTAAATGCTTCCTCTTGCAAGTCCTCTTATGCGGGGGTTCACCTGAAGGATCAGGAGAAACCTCAGAAGAGGAAGTTCTTCCCAATGGGGAGCCCTGGGACGAAGGATGTCTGGGTCCGGGAGCAAGAGAACAGGAAGAGGCATCTACAGGCACCGTAGAGGGAGGAGCTAAAGGAACCAACTGCTGGCTAAGCTCTGGGGCTAGCACACTCCTCATCACCTCGAAGGCTCCCCTCCCAGGGAGGGCCGAGAGATCCCGCTCCAAAGAAACAGGGATCCCCGGTCCCCCCGAAAGGGAAGGCTCCGAAGCAGATGTCGGGGCCGAGCTCACCAAGGCCGAAGCTCCGAGAGGGAGAACGGGGTCGGACAAGGGTCCGATGCCACTCGCCCCCTCGGAACCGACCAGGGAAGCCCGACACCCGGATCCCACCAAGGAAGGTCTCAAGGAGGAGATAGGAGTCGAGGACGACGGAGCCGAAAGGTGTGACATCGGCTCCGAAGCAGCAACAGTCACGGTACCGATAATCTCCGGCTCCAAGCTCTGTAGGAGAGTCGAAGGAGGAATTTCAGGGGGATGTAGAATAGCTGACGTCTGATGAGACAAGCTATGGAGCATCTGGGCTAATGCCTGTGACTTTAATAGCCTACTTACCACTCTCTCTAATTCGTGGTCTGAAAGTCTGGAAGACCTCGATGATCGGCTCTGATGGCTCCGCTCCGAAAGCAAGGGAGAGGTTGGAGCCGAGTGAATAGATTCCAAAGAAGGAGATCTAGACCTCTTTTTGGACGGAGCCATCGGAGCCAAAGAACGTTCGGCTCCAGGCGGAGCCGACAACTTGTCGGCTGCGAGAGGAGATAAGGATATCTCGGCTCCAGCCGGAGCCGAGACATGCTTCGATGGTAGGGTGTCGGCTCCAGATGGAGCTGATACAGGTGCCGAAGCCAAGGTATCGGTGCCGATTGGCGCCGGCACAGAAGCTTCCATCAAGGAAGGATCGGCTCCGGATGGAGCCGATGTCGACTCTGGCGGTTTTTGGAACCAAGACCACAGACTTGGACACTGAAGCCTGGGTCTTGGGAGGCTTAGAGGACTTCCCGGAGCCGACTTTAGCCGGGGACCTCTCTGGTTTAAGAAGACCCCTCAGGATCAACTTATTTCTACATTCCTGCAGGACTCTCTGGCTGAAAGAATGACATATAGCACAGGAGTCCTGCAGGTGTAGGGGTCCCAGGCAATAAATACAAGAAGTGTGACCGTCTGTCAGAGACATCTTCTGACAGCACGAGTCACACTTCTTGAAACCTGAGACCCTAGTATCTTTGGACATGTCTCAGTTCTAAAACACACACACACACACACACACACACCGATCAGTCCAACCAAGACACTAACAAGTAAAAATTATTAATAACTAACAAATTAGTTATTAAATATAATGACACAACACACACACACACACCTGAGGGAAATCCTGACAGGAACTGTGAGGGTGGGAAAGGCCTAAGGCCCGAAAATTAAACTAAGAGAACTAGGGGAAAAAGGGTATGGAGCTAAGTGAAAGTCCACTGAAGTATTAAATAAAGACTAAAGGATTAAAAATTAGGGATTTAAGACACCTAAACCTGACTAATAACAATGAAAAATATCACTTACCAGGAGCTGGTAAAAAGGATGACCTCATTAGCGAAGCGGCAAACGAGATCTGGGTAATTACCGCCTTGCATCATAGGATATGGGGCTGCCTCGAGCTGGTAAAAGTGACTCTCGAGCTTAGCAAGTGCTGAGTCGGAGCCGAGGATCGGCTCCGAACCCATCCAGCAAGAATGAAGGCGAGAATGACAACTTAACATCTATATATTCTCCATTCTGTAGGAGGAATGGGCCTCCTTTAAATTGATTACATGCATCAATCTGCTATCATAGGACTACATACATATCTGCTGACCTCACAAGACCCAAATAAACTGAAAGTTTTGAAACATGAAAAGAATAGGCCTAAGATGACTTCCCTGCTTAGTTTAGTATTAGCATATCGGCATCAAGCAAAAATGGAACTCAAAGTAGAAGTAGATTAAAATGCATAAATACAGTTGCAAATATAGAAAACTCTTGGAGCAAGCTCATGTTCACCTGGATCGAATGAAGGAATGGTTAAGGAGGGGTGAATTTATGCTAAAAGATGAAAGATTAATATTGGTTGCCCAAGATAGTGGGACTACATACACAATGGCTTACCAAGCCCATTGAACATGTGGAAGAAACAGACAAATGTAGGTTTTCTAAAACACAGTTGGAAACAGTCGCACATCTTTCTGCTGGTTGTGATATACTAATGGCAAAACGACTGTATACTGAAAGGCATAATAATGTGTCAAGACTGTTGCACTGGGGATTGTGCAAACATTATAATAGTGAAGAAGCTGAAAAACATTGGAAACATGAACCACAAAGCATTATAGAAAATGATGAAACTTGTATACTATTTATTTTTGTTTAGTTTATGGCTTTGACTCAACTTTTTAGAAAATACTGAGTTATCTATTTATGTATATAAGTTGCTGAAGGTGTGACTTGCCACAGTTATCTGGCGTGAATGAGTTAGGATAGCAGTTAAATACCCATTACCAACAGTTCAAAAAATAGATGCGAGAAAACTAGATATAGCAGTCCAGAAAAAGAAGTCAGAAGTAGCATTGATCATTGAAATTGCTACACCCACTGACTACAGTGTCTTATGCACAGTCACAAAGTCATAAAATACCAAGATCTGGAGGCAAAAATGAAGGCAATGTGAAAAAATAATGCTCAGACACAGTTCCAACAGTAGTAGGAGCAACGGGGTTGTATAAAAAAAAGTACTTACAATTATACTTAGATATGTTACCGATGCATGTAACTTGATACAATTTGCAGGAAGAGTCATTACTAGGCTCATTGCGGGTGTTGTGAAGAGTGCTTCTGGCTAACAGCAAAGACTGAAACAATACTAATTTCATGAACTTTAATCATACTTTGCATTAGGAATGGGGTCCATTCCCATCATGGTATTAGAAACCCAAAAGACTTGGGGAAATCAAAAAAGGAAGAAGGATTTGGATTTTGGTAATCATAACCCACTATGGCAGATTTTCTTTGTACTGTAATTAGCCCTCACCTCAGCAAGCCTGTTGGTGCAAAAGGATGATAGCAAAATGTGACAGGGATGGTGTTCGGGGCAAATGGTTGGACAGTGGTAATTTTTTGTAAGGTAGTGACAACTCTGTAAAGTGCAAAAGACTTCCCTTAAAGAAAGTCATGCTTATGTAAATCTGTTACTCTACCAACTGCTATGGTGGGGTGGAGAGATTTAGACATTTGAAGTTTGTGAGCAGCAGGAAAGCTTTGGTTGTATTAGAGGGATGGAAAGCAGAGTTTGAGTGTTAGAAGAGTGCGGGTCATAGGAGAGATTTTGTTCGGCCTTGAGGTGCACTCTGGTGGCAATGGGGTGGCATGCTTGCTCTAGTTAAGGCTGATTTAAAAAAAAATTTTATATATATATATATATATATATATATATATATATATATATATATATATATATATATGTGGGGAGCACTGAGCAGCCTATTTGTCCCTAGAGCAGTGGTTCCAGCCAGAAACTTGTAGTCTATTGGCCATTTTGGGTCAATTCCTAGGTCTTTTCAACCCCCTGCTATAAAGCCTGCTTTAGCGCGGAGTTGCCCATAGAGCACCATCAGGCAGCGCCGGTTAAACAAGGTTAAACTATTTCTGGCTCCGTAAAGTCTGCTCTTCAATTTTTCCCTTAGAACTTCTCTACTTGCAATCTAAACAGTCTATTCTCTATCTCAATAGCTCAGCACTTGCTCCTAAAGCATTTTTATATAGGTAAAGTACTTGTATACTAAACAAAGTACTACATTAGCCTAGAATCCCCTTGAGTACCCATTTCCCTATAGGTCCCTTCTGACTCAGTTACACAGCAAACTTTTTCACTTTTTCTAGCATGTCGAAGGGTCAGTTGCTAGCGTCCTCTCCTGTTCAGCTGGTGAATCTGGGCATCTTGAGGCAATGTTACAATTGCCTCATGTACACAGACAACCCACTCCTTCTCCCACAAAACACAAATACATGTGAGAGATGCAACTATATAGCCAAACTGGAGGCTGAGCTCTCTCAACTCAGGACTCGCAAGACCAGACAGGAGGAGAAGGAAACCACGCACACCACAAACCCAGTTTCACATAGAACTATCACAACTGCAAAACAAACATATAAACACACAAAGACATACTCGGAGGCACTGATCAAAAATCTACCAAAACTACAGAGGCCTCCAAAGCAGACACCCAAGCAACTGCCACCTCAAGACATAAGACATGCAACACATAGTTCTCAAAGTCAGTGTGCTAAACAGTCACAGCCCTTAAGGCCAAACACAATGCCAGACACACTTGTTATAGGTGACTCCATAGTCAGACACACTGGCGTCCCACTCACCAGACTGAACAAGGAAAAGATCACAGTTAGCTGCCTGTCAGGCGCTAGAATCCGCCACATAACACAAGCACTCAGGTCACTCCACAGCAAGTACAAGTATGACTCAGTCATTGTCCATGCCGGTGTGAATGACCTGAGGCACCCTCCCTGGACTACATGAAAAGAGACATAGAGGAGCTCTCAGATTATGTAGCCCAGGCCGGTATGACCCTGACCCTGAGCAGTATCCTACCCTCACCAAGAATTATGCCACAATACAGAGACAAAATGATCAGCTTTAATAACTGGCTTAATTACTGGTGTCATTCTAAGGGGATCCAATGTCTGTCTGCCTGGGATGACATGCTTGACAAGCCATGCTGCCGCAAGGGACGGCTTGCACCTGTCACCCCTGGGCTTCGGATATTGGCAAAGGCTCTTGCCACCCCATAGTGCCTTTTTAGGCAAGGCTCAAATGATAAACCTACCGCCCTAGAAAACAAAAATGGAGAAAAACTAAGGGTAATACTGCTCAATGCCAGAAGTCTAAACCTCAAGATGCACGCCCTCGAAGCCCTCCTCAGTATGGAGAACATCGATGTTTGTGCTGTGACTGAAACCTGGTTCAAGGCTCCTGAGAGCACCCCAGCACTATCAGGTTATACCTCATATCATGCGTTCCGGCCCCAAAATCCGGACCGAACTACAAAAGGAGGGAGTATCCATATTCATAAAGGATACCCACACCTCCAGGTTAGTGGCAACGCACGAAGCATCGGAGACCATCCAGGTGCAATTAACCATAGGTAAAACTGCCCTACAGTTTGGAACATGCTACAGACCACCTTCTCAAACTCAGGAAACCCACACAGCCTTCCTGAAGACACTGGAGAGTATAAATGTCTCTCCAAACACCATCATATTGGGTGACTTCAACTACCCAAACATAGACTGGGAACATTACTCAAGCCCCAACACCCTAGCCCAAAGGTTCCTGGAGTTCATAAACTCAAATGCTATGGAACAACTAGTCACCATTCCCACAAGAGGAGAAAATATACTAGACCTGATCATCACAAACATGGGGACAAAATGCTCCACACCGGAAGTATATCCCTCATTGGTGAGATCAGACCATAAATTAATCTCACTGGAGATCCACATCCCGGCCCCACCCCCAGCAAAAAAGACTACAGTGAAGAACTTCTCAAAAGCAAACTTCACACTTCTTAAGACTGGAGTGGTATCCTTCAAGGCCCCGAGCCAGTGGAAACCACAACCCACGCTGCTGAAACCCTTACAAATGCCTTCTACGAGCACCTCCAGGAATGTATGGATCAAGCAATCCCTAATAAAATCAAGACCTTTTCCACCAAAGGCAGGTGCCCGGTCTGGTGGACTCCAGCCATAAACAAACTCTACAACAAGAGGAGAAAGCTACTACATGACAGAGCAAAATCCCTAAATGGGAAGGCATCTCTGATCAATACTAGCAAAAACTACGATCACTCATAAAATCATCCAAGGCCAACTTTGAGAGAAAAATCGCTAATGACACAAAAGACAATCATAAAGCCTTCTTTAGCTATGTTAGAAACCTGGGTGGAAACTCCCAGATATGCTCAGAATTAGTCCAAAATGATAAAAATCACTGAACCCACAGACATTGCCAACATACTGGCAGACAGGTTCAGTGCAAATTTCTCCCCTCCCTCCCCCCCAAAAGGAGAAATATCTATCCCACCAGAGTCTAACCTCCCAAACATCTCAGATGCCCAGGTAAGAGCTGCTCTCTCTAAAGCAAAAAACACAGCATCAATGGGACCGGACGGTGTCCCCGGCTGTGTGCTACACGAACTCAATGAGGAACTAAACCCACACATAAGGCTGCTGTTTAATCTTAGCCTTACTACAGGATACGTACCCAAAGAATGGCGTACGGCAACTGTGGTCCCACTCCACAAAGGCAGTGTTTCTACGGACCCTGGAAATTACCGCCCCATAAGCTTGACGAGCCTTGTCTGCAAAGCTATGGAGAGGATCATAATGGAACTCATAAATAAAGACATTGGGGACCTACAGACACTGGATCCTACCCAATTTGGCTTTGTCAAGGGCAGATCCTGCCTCTTGAACTTGGTCGACTTTTTCGAAACAGTCACTAAGGCCATTGATGAGGGTAAGGCAGTTCACACAGCCTACCTTGACCTAGCAAAAGCATTCGACACAATACCCCACTCGGGCATCATAGAAAAGCTCACCAGCTTAGATGTAAACCCATATGTCACAAGATGGGTTGCAAACTGGCTCAAGGACAGAACACACAGGGTTAGAGTTGCTGGTGCCATGTCAGACTCTAAGCCGGTCACGGCGGTGTCCCACAGGGCTCAGTCCTGGGCCCCTCTTGTTCGGCATTTATTTTTCTGAAGTGCAGGCAAACATAGGGGATTGTGGCTGACAAAATTTGCAGATGACTGCAAACTGGGCACCATAATTGACACTCCATCAGACACAGACATCCTCCAGAAAGGTCTCATAGAAATGGATAACTGGTGCCAGAGCCATGGCCTTAAGCTAAATGCCAAAAATGTATAGTCATACCCTTTGGGAAAAACAAGGTAACCCCTAATTACCACATAGGTGGTAATCCATTAAACATGGAAGAAGTTATCAGGGACCTGGGGACCCAAGTTGACAGTAACCTCTCTTTTGACACTCACATTGCCAAAGTGGTTAGGAAGACCTTCTACATTGCCCACCTGATCATGAAGGATTCACATCCAGATCAGGAGAGGTCATTGTACCCCTGTACTCTTCACTTATCAGACCAATGATTGAGTACAACGCCCCATTCGGAATGTACCTTTCCCGACACCTGCAGCAGTTGGAAAGACCCCAAAAGTTCCTCACCAAAAGGATAAAGGGGCTCAAACATATGTCATACGATGCCCGACTGAAGAAACTCCAGCTCTATTCAGTCGCATACCGTCTGCTCAGAGGTGATCTGTGCCTGACATACAAGGCCATGTCCAACCCGGAATTAATGGACATGCTCCACCTCAAAAAATCCAAATCCACCAGAGCCACGAGAGCAAGAGACTTAAACCTCAACACGGATATAAATAGGACGTGCTGGAGGGACAGATTCATCACCCAGTGACTCCCTACACTATGGAACAGAATCCCAGTCCATGTGAGGCAGAGCCCCTCACTGACTCAGTTCAAGAGAAATCTTGACGAGTGGATGGGAGATCGTAGGTTTACCCGGGAATCATCTCTGTATCACTGCTGGACAGAGGCACAGCAAACTAATGGGTATAGTATTCTCATCCTAAGGGGTGGTGAAAGCCACACACACTCTGGCTAGGCTTATAAATGCCCTAGGGCAGATAGCCTAGTATGAACCTATGAACCTATATATATATATATATATATATATATATATATATATATATATATATATATATATATATATATATAGGTTGGTACTAGGCTATCGGCCCTAGGACCTATACAAGCCTAGCCATAACAATTCCCTGGCTATTTCTTCCCACAGTATTTACTTCCCTGGACCCCTGTCTATCAGGGTGACTGACATGATCCCCAGGATGAATTTCCTATCTCCCATCCAATCATCAAGGTTCCTTTTGAAGAGGGCCAAAGAGGCGCTCTGTTTGACATGTATGGGCAGTCTATTCCAGAGTCTGGGGAGAGTCTCTGGGTCAGGAACCTATCCCTCTCCAACATGTTTTGCTCATTGTGATGACAAGGATTAGATCCCTGGAGCATGCATCTCTGAGGGATTGGGATTTCTTTAAGTGTAGTATGTCCAACAGCTCTGGGTTTGACATGGCCTTATATGTTAAGCAGAGATCACCTCTGAGTAGACGATATGTGATAGAGTATAGGTGGAGTTTTTTTTAGATGGTCAGCATAAGGCATCTGCTTTAGGCCTGTGATTCTTTTAGTGAGGTATTTCTGCAGCCTTTCCAGCTGTTGTAGATGTCTTGAGAAGTACATACCAAATGGGGTGTTGTATTCTATAATGGGTCTAATGAGGGATGAGTACAGTGGGACAATGACCTCCTTTTTTCTGGATGAAATGCCCTTAGTGATGAGCTGTGCCACATAGGATTTTCTGACTGTTGTGGCTATGTGGTTATCGAAGGTGAGACCACTGTCCACCTGTGTCCCTAAGTCTCTTATCACACTTTCGATATTTAGTGTACTGCCACCTATGTGGTAATTCATGGGTACATTCTTTTCCCCAAAGGAGATTACTATACATTTTTTGGCATTGAGCTTGAGCCCATGGCTCTGGCACCAAGGATCTGTTTCTGTAAGGCCCTTTTGTAGAATATCCACATCATTTGTGGATTCAATAATGGCTCCCAGTTTGCAGTCATCTGCACACTTTGTTAGCCAGAGTCCCTTATTGTTGGCCTGTACTTCAGAGAAGTAGATGCCAAACAAGAGTGGTCCCAGGACTGAACCCTGAGGTACTCCACTTGTCTGGAGCTGGATTTGGAGTCAGCTACTTTTACAGTGTGGGTTCTGTCAGTAATGCAAAACACCACACCCCGCACGTATGACTTGCACGGCCAAACCAAATTCGAAAACGCACCAAAGGCCAGCAATTACAATTCCAATTGTTTATTGATGAAGAAAAAGTGCATAAAAATGCACCAATATATTTTCTGTTAGACTCAGACTAGTTTCGGCATACGCCTTCTTCAGTGAGGATAAAATAGTAAGACATTTCACCAGTCAGCCATAGATCCATATATGTGGCCCCCTGACCAATAGAAACAAAGGTATGTTCCATACCTATACATAATACATGAGAATGTAAACAGGCTATATATGCTAAGAACTAAAGACAACTATATATGCCTATTCTCTGTTAAACATAACAATGGGAAATTCATAATGTAAAATTGATAGTCATAATGGTGTCCACATCTAAGGGTGTAACCCACAAGAAAAATTGAATAAAAATCAGTAACATAACAACTAATAAATGCAAATAGTGAACAGTATATTTTAAAGGACTATAGAGGTAACAACCATAAAGATCAAATCTACTATCTCGTGATGAGGTCGATAGAGCTGGTATAACATCCAGAGTGAAGAATAGCTAACTATCAGAATGATAAACATGGGAAATGCAAAGAATATAAAGAGGCATAATTGGAATACAGTCATACACATGTCAAAAATTCACTCTCTATATATATAGAGATGCCAAGAGATATGAAACATGATACAATATAATATCCAAATGCACATAGGATAGGCAAAAAATTGATAAACATCCACATATCAACCAATATTGTCTTCAGCATAAAAATGTCTGAAGAAAAATAATATAGAGTATGTCCATCATACTAAATGTGACAATACCCAAGTCAAATGTTGAATGTGCTGATGCAATGATATATAAACATTCATAATTAGTAATCAATAGAAAGTGTAAAATATATTGAGTAAATAGAGAATCAATCTCCAAATTATTGGGTAGACATGTGTATTATAAATGATCATTTAGACCTGGTGGAAATAATGCTCCAAGATGGATAATCCAGTATTTCTCCTTATGACTAAGTATGCTTTACCAACCAAGTTGGTTGTGTCTGTTGCCCATGATTTTATCAATGATAGTAAACATGAATTTTGCAGTCGGATGTTTGACAGAATGTTGGTATAGAGCATTGGTCAGTTTCTTATTACGGATATCACTCCGATGTTCCCCTATCCTTATTCTTAAAGAACGGGAAGTTTTGCCCACATAAAAGGCACTACATTGGCATGTGGCCAAATAGATGACCCAACTAGATGAGCAATTGCCAAATGTTCTTACATCATACACCTTGCTGGTATTAGAGCTAGTGAATTGTTTAAGCTTATTCACTTGACTGCATGAGGTGCAATGGCCACATGGGAAAGTTCCCAAAAGTTCATCCCCTGTGATCGTGAGCTGTTTGTATTTAGCTCCACCACTCTCCTGATGTTTGTAGTGTGAAAACAGTGTACCCAAAGTTTTACCTCTCCTATAAGAGACTGAGCATTGGTTTCCCAAGATTTCCCGGAGATAATCATTGGCTAGCAAAATGTTCCAATTGTTATTGAGGACATCCCTAATTAGCTGATGGTTCCTGCCATAAGTGGTAATAAATCTAATGTTGCCATCCTTCGGACGATTACCCCTATCTTTATATTATAACAATGAGTTTCTATCCTGTTTATCGGTCCAGACTCTGGCTGATTCAATATCAAAGCAAGAATATCCCCTGTCCAAAAATCTATTCCTCAAGTCTTCCTTAGCAATCTCATAGTCAGCAGTTGAGGAACTGATACTTTTCATTCTCAAATACTGAGATTTGGGGATGTTGCGGATGGTGTGGCGCGGGTGCATACTAGAAGCGTGAAGTAATGAATTGAGCTGTGGATATTTTCTATGGATTTTAGTACTGAGGGTGTGATCACTGTTACAATATACAGTAACATCCAAAAAATCGATTTGGTACATATGGGATGTAATAGAAAATTCAATACCCCTTATGTTGTTGTTTAAATATTCCACAAATTCCATGAGATAAGTAGCATCCGCACGCCACACCATCCGCAACATCCCCAAATCTCAGTATCCACAATGCTCTATACCAACATTCTGTCAAACATCCGACTGCAAAATTCATGTTTACTATCATTGATAAAATCATGGGCAACAGACACAACCAACTTGGTTGGCAAAGCATACTTAGTCATAAGGAGAAATACTGGATTATCCATCTTGGAGCATTATTTCCACCAGGTCTAAATGATCATTTATGATACACATGTCTACCCAATAATTTGGAGATTGATTCTCTATTTACTCAATATATTTTACACTTTCTATTGATTACTAATTATGAATGTTTAAATATCATTGCATCAGCACATTCAACATTTGACTTGGGTATTGTCACATTTAGTATGATGGACATACTCTATATTATTTTTCTTCAGACATTTTTATGCTGAAGACAATATTGGTTGATATGTGGATGCTTATCAATTTTTTGCCTATCCTATGTGCATTTGGATATTATATTGTATCATGTTTCATATCTCTTGGCATCTCTATATATAGAGAGTGAATTTTTGACATGTGTATGACTGTATTCCAATTATGCCTCTTTATATTCTTTGCATTTCCCATGTTTATCATTCTGATAGTTAGCTATTCTTCACTCTGGATGTTATACCAGCTCTATCGACCTCATCACGAGATAGTAGATTTGATCTTTATGGTTGTTACCTCTATAGTCCTTTAAAATATACTGTTCACTATTTGCATTTATTAGTTGTTATGTTACTAATTTTTATTCAATTTTTCTTGTGGGTTACACCCTTAGATGTGGACACCATTATGACTATCAATTTTACATTATGAATTTCCCATTGTTATGTTTATTTAACAGAGAATAGGCATATATAGTTGTCTTTAGTTCTTAGTATATATAGCCTGTTTACATTCTCATGTATTATGTATAGGTATGGAACATACCTTTGTTTCTATTGGTCAGGGGGCCATATATATGGATCTATGGCTGACTGGTGAAATGTCTTACTATTTTATCCTCACTGAAGAAGGCGTATGCCGAAACTAGTCTGAGTCTAACAGAAAATATATTGGTGCATTTTTATGCACTTTTTCTTCATCAATAAACAATTGGAATTGTAATTGCTGGCCTTTGGTGTGTTTTCGGTTCTGTCAGTAAGCCAGTTGGCAACCCATCGAGTGATGTATGGATTAATTGCCCAGCTTAGTAGGTTTATCTATGATTCCAGAGTGGGGGATGGTGTCAAAGGCCTTGGCGAGGTCCATATAGGCTGTGTGGATGACCTTACCCTTGTCCACAGCTCTGGAGACTGATTTGAAGACATTAATCAGGTTCAGAAGACAAGATCGGCCCTTCACACACCCAAACTGCATGGGGTCCAGTGTTTGAATGTTGCCAATGTCTTTGTTTATAAATTCCATAATAATACGTTCCATGGCCTTGCAGATCAGGCTAGTCAGACTGATGGGGCAGTAGTTCCCAGGATCCAAGGTGGATTCCCCTTTGTGGAGTGGGATAACTGTAGCTGTGCGCCACTCAGTGGCATGAAGCATGAGGTGAGGCTATGTTTAAACATGACACTTAGGTGAGGTGCCAGTTCATTTTGGAATTCATGTAGTACACAGCCTGGGATGTCATCTTGTCCCATGGCTGCTGTATTCTTAGCTTTGGTTATTGCGTTTTTTACCTGTGTGGCCATTATTACCATAATTTGGCAATATTTCGGTATTGAGATGAGCCCTTTAGAGGGTAAGAGGGTGGTGAAGTTTGCACTGAATCGATCTTCCAGGATATTGGCAATATCCTTGGGATCAGTATATTTAATGCCATTCTGTTGTAGCTCAGAGCAGATCTGAACATTGCTATTTAGATTCTTAACATAGATATAGCATGCCTTGTGACTGTCCTTAGAATCTTTGGCAATTTTATTTTCGTAACTAGCTTTGGAGGATTTTATGAGGGATCTCAGCTTTTTACTGAGGCTATTAAGGGAGTTTTTTGTATCCTAGGATTTTCCTCTTTTCTGCAGCAGTTCCTTCCTTTTGTTGTAAAGTTTGTTTATGGCAAGGGACCACCAGATTGGCTTCCGTTTTTTGGAGGAGAACATCTTGATTCTATTGGGGATAGCATGATTCATGCACGAGTGGATGTGCGCATACAGTGCCTTAGTGTAGGATTCAGCAGTCGAACTTTCAATTCCCGTCTGCATGGGTGTCATGAAGTTTGTCACTTCTGACTTGAGTAGCATGAAGTTGGCTTTGGAGAAGTTTTTTTATGGAGGTTTCCTTACTGGGGGGTGGGATGTGGATGTCAAGGGTGATTAGCTTATGGCTAATGAGGGTGTGACCACAGATGTAGAGCATCGATTTTCGATGTTGGCAATGACCAGGTCTAGGATACTGGAGCCCCTGGTGGGACTAAGGATTAGTTGATCCAGGGCGTTGGAATTTATAAATTCCAAGAACCGTTGGGCAAATGTGTTGGTACACGAGTAGTTTTCCCAGTTAATGGCAGGGTAGTTGAAATTACCCAGTATTAGGGTGTTTGGATGTATCTTAATATTTTCCAGTATGTTTAGGAAGGTGTAGTGAGAATCTTGGGGCATGTTGGGGGATCTGTAGCAAGCTACAATTTGGATTGCAGTCTTACCTAGTGTTAGTTGCACCTAGAGAATTTCAGACGCATTGTGTTGGGCAACTAGCCTAGTGTTGTGAAAATCCTTGGTGAATATGGACACTCCTCCACCTTTAGTGTTTCGGTCCTGGCTTGGTGTCCAAAAAGTGTGGTATGAGTTGTAGCCTGGTATTGCAGGGGTGCTCTCTGGAGCCTTGAACCAGGTCTCAGTTACTGCACAGATATCGATGTTCTCCATTTTTATAGTGCCTCAAGAGAGTGCATTTTGAGGTTTAGACTTCTAGCATTGAGTAGCATTACCTTCAGATTTTGCATGCCTGTACCTGTTATGGTGGTGGTTTTGTCCTTTGAACTTTGCCTAAAAAAGGCACTATAGGGGTGGCAAGAGCCTTAGCCAGTAACCTGAATCCCAGGGGCGACAGGTGCAGACCATCTCTGGCAATGCATCGTGGTCTGTCGATCATGTCGTCCCAGGCAGACAGATACTGGATTCCCTTTGAATGACACCAGAAGCTTAACCAATTGTTGGTCAATCATTTTGTCCTTATACTGTGGCATCATTCTGGGCGAAGACAGGATGTTATTCGGGGCTAGGGTCATATCTGTATATATATATATATATATATATATATATATATATATATATATATATATATATCTGTACATATATATATATATATATATATACACACACACACACACACACATACACACACACACACACATACATATATATGTGAAAATGAGTCTCTGTGAGGGTTCCATCCTTGGTCGAGGACTAGAATTGGATTGCAGGAACAGGCTCATGAGTAGATGCTGAGGTTCCTGATATTTTAGTTGGCAGTTGAGCTTAATATTGTCGTCATGGCTGTTAATCACATTGTAGATACTAGCTGGTCTGAATTAAGTCTCATTTTAGTTTCTTCCTATAGTGCGACTGACAGTATGGGCAGAGACTATGTTTGTGGGACCCTTTGCAGTTCCTAAACACTGGCACACAATCTTGTTTGAGTGAATATGTTGCCCAGAAGTTCATTACCACAAGCTACTCTTTATTTTAATTATGTGGCAGTACATGGCTTATAAAAGTTTGAAATCACAAAAAAAAAATCTTAGCATTGCTGTGAGTTTTCAGAGCAGCACAATTTGTTCCTCCTCGGTTTCTTTGGTGTTGCATGTTGGATAAGTAGCACTGTCTATGGCTATTTAGACTGAGAAACATTGCAAGTAACAGTTCTATAAGGCATTGGGCATAGAAGGGGGGGGCTGTTCATTGAAATTTTGAACCTCTGAGGCCTCTTATCAAGCTGCTCAGCAATCCAGGCTTTCAGAGTTCAGAATTTTGCCTCATGTTTTGTATTGTTGTTTACATCTGCTGCTGTCTTTATCTTATCACTGAGGATTGATTTCATTGGATAATGTGCCCACTTCTGTTTTGAACTAAGTGTCCCTCGGGGAACGTGGTTCTGGTAGTTTGCAAAGTTTGGGAGTGATTTGCAGAATCTTTTATTTTACGGTCTTTGTTCCCCATGGTGTGGGCTATGTCCATATTTCTTGCACTGGAACATTGAGTGGTATGTTGATCCCACTTAGGGGGATGTCTAGAGAAATACTTTCCAGAGACATTGCCTGTCAGGAGTGCATGCGTAGTATGGAGTAAACAGACGTAGGGGAGGGTTATGGCAGGCGCAGCTTGCAACCTGGGTTACTTACATTATGGGGCCATCAGTCTTAAACCCTAAGCATTCTTCAAGTAGTCATCCAATCACCTTCCTTAATGTTATACTTGTGTGAGAGATAGAGAAGGGAATTTGCATGATTCAGTTAAGTTTGGTTTCTTCAAACGGCCGGTTATCATACCCGCCAACCATTTTAACTCTGTGCCCTTCTGTTTTTGTTGCTAACAGCATATCCTGACAATTGCATTATGTTATTCCTTGCCATCTTTCCAGCAAAATGAACATGCAGAAAAGATAGAGTGAGAAACTGTCCTACATTTAAGGAGCTGCCTTATATTGTCACCACCCATGTATATATGGACCATTGTTAGAACAAAACTAATGACACTGCTGGCTTCAGAACATATGACAGCGTTTTTACAGTTTCTTTAGTATAAGTAGTTTTTGTATGAGTTTACAGTACAATGTTACTCCCTTGTAATTAGGTACTGACCCAGCTACTTTTCTGTATATAAAAAAAGGCGACAGTTGAAGCTGTGATCAAGGCTTTTGAAATAGCATATTCCATTAGTAAGTCAGCAGCATTTTAGAGCTGTAATAATTATTATGAAAGGATAGCATAAGTAACTTCCCAAGGTGTAATTATCTGATGGATTAGATATCCTATTAGCTGTGGGCTGTAATTTGTATAGCAACATGCTGACAGAATATGAAGAAGAGCCATGGTTAGAGAATGCAAAAAACATCCATGCATTCATCTTACAGGTAATTTTAGACTCACAAGTTAATATATGGTGTATGTTCTCTAGGGTGTGGAAACCATAATTTTCTCTCAAATTGCATGCAGGAGCTAAAAGTTATTATTGCTTGGTAGTCCGCAACCAATAAGACAAAGGATATATGCACGTGTGTATATATATCATTGAATCACTGAGTGTCCATTACATTGTTTTGGAAGGGGGTGCGTGTGTGGATCTCTGGGCTGATTAATTTGGGTGTGCAGGCATTCACCCATACCCGTCATCAGTTTAGATTGTCACAAGATGTGTACATTGACTCCCAACTAGGAGGAAGTATAAAAACAACCTAGGTAGCTCAGCCGAATAGTGAGGAGGAGGGATAGAAGCTCAGACGTTTTAATCAGAGAAGTGTGGGGAAAATAGTGAGTTTTAACACTCTATTGCGTGGTCATTAAGAAGTTGCGAGTGTGCTATGAATTTACAGTTTTCTTTCTTTTGCAGGTGGGGAGGTGCAGAATGTACCAATGTTGATGGCCAGAATGGAGGCAGCCCGAAAGTCGATGGAGGCTGTTGCAATGGATGTCCTGGTTGCCTGAGTGGTGCATAATAAGGCTACAAAGGGCAGTGCACAGAGTCAGCAATGGCCAGTGGCCTGAGGTGAGCTAAGTTGTAAGGTAATGGATTCTGCTGGGGTGGATGTTCTGGTGTCTGGAGTGGAGCACAATGTGGTTACATGTAATCCTATATATTTGTGTTCAGTAAGGCATGTCAGAGTACTCTGTTTTGGGTACTGGGGGCAAGTGAGGTAGGGGTAGATTGGGGGCAGGTTAAAACACTCTTGGGGATTGTTTCTGGGGAGTTGAGTCACAACAATCACTGGAGCATAGGACGTTATTAGTCTAACAGCTCTGGGACTCTTACAAGTCAGACAACTTCAATCCAGTTGTTTACTGTGCTTGGCCCTCTACAAACATTGGCCTTCTACAATGATATGTGCTTTTTGGCAGGACACTGGAGTTTGTCCCTAAGGTGTGGCATCTTCGGGGTGACAAATCTGTCTCTCAGGTAGGTATTGATAATGTTACATACCAAGTTAAGGTTTTAGAGGCAGTAGCACAAAGACCATGTCACTTGTTTTGTTGGTGTGGAGCAGACAATTACAGCTTTCTTTCCTTTTGAAGATGAGGCAAAGAGTGGCCACCAGTGATGAGACTGCAGATGGAGAAGTGCTGAGCGGGCATTTGTTGATGGCTGAATGGAAGTGGTTTGGCAATGGGGCATATTCTGCTGAGGTCCATGCTCTGGCAGTTGGAGGGGTGCATGAGGAGGTTCCAGGTAATGCACATTTTTTGGGGCTCTTAAGGCATGTCAGAGCCAGTGTGGTTGTTGGGTTAGGGTGGCGGATGAGTGAGGATGAGATGTGTGTGGGGCAGAGTGAAGCAGGTTTGGGGATTGTTTATAATGACTTTGGGGGTTGTCTGCAGGTGGAGTGGAGTCATAACATGAGGTTGGGTTGCATGCTGTGGGTGTGGTAGTCGAGTTTCTGTGGTCACATGGCAAGGCTATGCAGATTTGTAGGCAGTATTACTTGTTAATTTTCATTTGCTTTATATATATATATATATATATATATATATATATATATATATATATATATATATATATATATATATATGGGTCTACTTTAAATAACCAAACCGACACTTCATCGACGCACAAAACACCGACCCCACATAGCCGAAAACACACAACACCGACAACTCACAAAACCAAACACCATTACACCGACACAAACAACGTAAACTACACATTACACACAATGACATATCCACTAACCTTAACCCAAACTCTAACCCTAAGGTCCGACACTACCGCACACTTACCCTACCCACACCCTAACCCTAACTCACTTAACCCACCCCTAAACCTAAAGACTGTCACTATCGCACACTTAACCTACCTGCACCCTAACCCTAACTCACTTAACCCACCCTAAAACATAAAGCCCGTCACTATCACACACTCACCCTACCCGCACTCTAAACCTAACTCACTTAACCCGTCCCTAAACTACAGTCCGTCACTATCACACACTTACCTTACCCGAACCCTAACTCCGACACTACCGCACAATCACCTTTCCCACACCCTAACCCAAAATCCCTCAATATCGCACACTTACCTGAACGCTCCTCAATCCGTCACTATCGCACACCTACCAAGTCGTGCTCACACGTTGCCCTTGTCGGTCTTTCGGCTGTCGGCAAATCACCTTTTCGATCAACTTGCTTTTCGGTCGTTTCGTCTCAGTCTTCTGCGTGTCGGTTCGGTTATTTAAAGTAGACCCATATATATATATATATATATATATATATATATATATATATATATATATATATATATATACATACATACATACACACACAAACACAAGAGGCCAGTGTTTTGTTTCAAACGTGGCTTTTTCGGGGAGTTATGAGTTACTGAAGTTGCATGTTGTCCAGTTTGAGTGGGTTGCTTTGGTAGGGGTTAATAAGTTGGTGTAGTTTACCATTGTGTTGCCTTTGGGTTAATTCAATGGGAAGGCCCTTGGGGCAGATGGATAGGTTTGGTCATGAGGATTTGCATTTTGCTTACACATTTTATAGGAGATGTTGGGTTTGGGGGGTGTCATTTGGGGGGTTGTTTGTGGTTTGGTGGATGACAGGTTGGAGGGACAATTGGGGATGTTGAGTATTTGGAGTTTCAAGTTAACATCAACTAGGTTTAGCAGGTATTGGAGATTAGGGATTACTTCAATCATGTAAGATGTCTGTGGGATGGGTTGTTTTGTCTATTTGTGGAGGGTATCACGTTGCATTAAGGTTAAAGGCTTGCTGCAGGCACCTCTCTATAAGTCAAACATATGATAGGGCAAGGCTTGCTTTCTTAGGTGTGGGTTACAGTGGTCGGTGGGATGAATTTTTGATGGAAAGATTTAGTTATTTGACAGGCTTGGGAACAAGCTAAGGCAGTTCAGCTGGTCAGGAGGATGTAGCTATGACTACTTCAGTTGCATGAATGACAAGATTGAGTGAATTAATTTGGTTAGTGGTCATTGGTTTGAAGGGTCGGGGGTATGTTGAGAGGGAAGATGGACAGACTGACTATTGTCAAGATGGGTTTTTTTGTGGGGATTGGTGTTGGGATATGGATTTCAGGGGGTTACAGTTTCTGTGGCATTTATGTTATGGCCATATTTAGTTATTTCAAGAGTGTATTTAGTGTTATATGCAGTTCTGTTCAGGATTCTGGAACTTTTATATAATGACAAGAAATTCCTTCCTAGGTTCCTGCTTATTCAAATATTTACATAAATGTAAAAAATATGCATATTTTCATACATAACAGAATAAATAAAGCTTATTACCCAAGCTGTACAGCTTACAAAGTAAATGCAATGGCAGTTTTCTCCATCATCAGCTAAGGTTTCACATAATTTTATATTTTAATTTGCAAGTCAATTGGTTTTAGAAATATCAATGTACGTATGCAAATATTGTACATCTTTTAATTACTAGCAAGTAACAGTCTCCAGAAAAGTAAGTCATATGGAGAGTAATACTGTCTCTTCTGCCACGCCATTTCATACCACACCCCTTTAATATGTGGCTTAGTCAGTTATGATATTTTGAATATAAATATGAACCACAAACAACAAAACAGTGGTTCATTTCTCCAGAGACATGCAACGTACATTATTCATCTTTGGACCATTATGTTTCCTACTCCTTGCTCTTTCTTTTGGTGCCTGTTATTAATTGGTAAGTCATGCAGTTAATAAATCCAGTCATGACCCCCACCAAAAAAAAAAACATGACAAAAGGAGCTATGGCTGTTAATAGTATAGATGTGAACGAAAAAAGTAATACTTATTCCATTGATATAAAATTATACTTATTTCTCACAGTTTTCTAGCATGCATTATTTATTGCATTAGAGGACACTTTCTCAGCAGTGACTCCCTGAAGAGCTATATTTAAGTTTTCCTTCTCGCCTAGTTGCCCACATAAGGATTATTGCTAAGCAACCGCAGGACTAAGATCTGATATGGTACAATATTTATGCAAAGGAGAAAGCCAAGCAGGTTTAAAGATGTTCAAAGAAAAATGCAGGCATAAGCACCCAGATATGGAAAATTTAAAAACACAAGAAATAAGATCACAAAGGGGGAAATGTAAAAACAGAAAACTAGTAAAGTAGAACTTTAACAAATACATGCTGAAGTTATAGAGTACCTGTGAAGTGAAGGATTTAGTAGAAAGTATAACACAGGTTATGTCACAGCATGATGGAACTATAAAGCCCGCAAAGTAAGGTGAAACAGGTGGAGCAGGAGACATATGAAGAAATATGGACATGGGGAAAAAAAACGGTTTAATATGGTGCAATATTTATGCAAAGGAGAAACTAAAACTAATCAATACAAAATGCAGAACCAAAGATATCTGAAGAGAAATACAGGCAAAGGCATATGGATATGGAACATTTTGCAATATATTAAAAAAACAAAGCGGGTAAGTAGAAAAAAGGATTATTAATGGAGAACTTAAAGAAATAGAAACTAAGGTTATGGATTACATGTGAAGTGAAGGATTTAGTGTAGACAATCCAAACCTGATAATGCCACAGCATGATATAACTATGAGTCCCCAGAATTAAGGAGAAACAAGTAGAACAGGAAGCATGTGATCACTTGCCACACAAATATACTCTGAAGTTTTCAGTAGAAAGCCAATACAAAAGTTCATTTAGAGTTGCACAGCAAGGGAAGAACAGGAAATTATGGCAACTCTGACAGAGTCAATGTTGAGGAGTAGTAGATCAGTGATTTCCCATATAAAAAAAATGGGTGGTGCAGGATGCAACTGAAGAGAATATGCCACAGGAAGATGATCTGGAACTTTCTATAAAATGCCCACATGAAAATGAGAACAAAGAATATGCTTTCAGTTTAAAAGAAAATGATCTAAAGGAAGAGTTGCTTGATTTAATAGAAATGGATAAACATATTAAGATTAAGATCGATGAAAGAAATAAATTGCAGAGAATCAATAAGACCTAAAATGTTAGAAGTCTGATAAATAAACACAGTAATCATGATCATTAGCACAAATCTATGTGATATAATGGAGAAAAGTAGGATATGTAACTGTGCAGCTAAATTAATAAAGTGCTGCACAAAAACACAGAGCAATAATTGGCAAAACTGGAATGCTCTCCCAACAACCTTAGACTTATACCCACTCCACCAGGGGAAGAAGGGGAAGAAATCAAATGCAATATTCGTAGCATCGCATACAGGAAACTATGCACTCCTAGATATACACTCACCAGACATTTTCTGCCTAACAGAAACCCTGACAATGAAATATTACCACCCCACTACAGTATAAGACAGGACCGTAAAGGGAAAAAAGGAGGTGGAGTAGCCATCCTATATAAATCCTCTCTAGAGTTATCCACAATCAGCACCCCGCTTGACCTAACAACTACCAACACTGAAACTATAACCTCAAGAATTCAGCTTAACAAAAACAAATCAATAAACATAGTATGTAGTTATATTCCTCCAGGCAATAACATTAACACCTTAGAAACCACACTCCAATGGTTATCCTCAAACCACCCCCAAGAAACAATAGTGCTTGGAGACTTCAACATTGATTGGACAACTTGTTCAGCACACATCCCAACCACCCATATTAACTTACATGGTTTCTGACAAACTATTGCAACCCCCACCAGAATCAACAAATCTAACAAAAAGGAAAGCATTATAGACTGGATCTTAATAAATAACAAACCCCAGCTCTACAAAGCAGGCACCCTACCTGAGGATATGAGCGACCACCTCCTAACCTACATAATTAGAAAAAGAGACAACATGCCCCTCCACACCACCTTTAAAACCCTCAGGTACACAAAGAACTTTAACCTAAATAGTTTCCAATCTGATCTAGGCCTATGTAAATGGGCCAGTCTTAAAATTCTACCCCTTGACCAAGCAGTTTCAGAATTCAACACTACATTCCTAGCCATCTTAGACAAGTATGCGCCCACACGCAGAATCAGAATCAAAAACAAAATACCACCATGGCTAACCAATACTACCAGACAAAAAATTACTAACAGAAATAGAGCATGGTCTTCATGGAAAGCTACCAAATCCCCACAAGCCCACTTAACATACAAGCAGGCAAGAAATGAAGCTAAAAGATCTACACTATTAGATAAGCAAAACTACTTTTGCAATTTACAGCAAAAGCATCAAAATCAGCCTCAAAAATTCTGGTCAGGTCTAAATAAGCTGCTCAACCCAGGTAAATCTTCTACCCCAACCCCCTCATCTACCATACAACTACCCCCTGATTCAGTAGCTAATAACTTTAACACTTTTTTCACTGAAACCGTCAAGTCCCTAGCCAATAATCTATCTCCCTCCTCTTCATCTACCATCCCTCCTACTCATACATACCCCCACCCTTAAAATTTGAGCCTATCCCCACTGACTATATCAAATCTTTACTCAAGAAATTAAAACCTACCACCCTTGCAGCCGACCTACTTCCCGCAGAATTCCTACAAAAAGCTGCTAAAGAAATAGCTTACCCTATCTCCATCTTAATCAATCGTACAATCCAAGAATCCTACATCCCCTCCATTTGGAAAATCGCTCACATTCTTCCACTTCATAAGGGAGGTAACTCCACAGAACTCTCTAACTACAGACCTATCGCAATACTATCTCCCCTAGCCAAAATAATGGAAAAATGCATACGGAAGCAACTATTAGCCCACCTTACTCACCATTCTCTCCTAACCTCATCCCAGCATGGTTTCAGACCAGCCCACAGTACAACCACTGCCCTTCTCTCCTTCTCTCACACAATAAATTACAACCGTAATCAAAACATGCTCTCCTCTGCCCTCTTCCTCGATCTATCAAAAGCATTCGACATGTTAAATCACAACTTACTCTTAGAATCTCTAAAATCACTGTCCATAGATAACCCAGTATGTAACTGGTTCCACTCATACCTGAAAGATCGACAACAAGCTGTCTTGTGGAAAGATAAACTATCCCCCCTTCAACCTGTCACCCTTGGAGTACCCCAAGGTTCTAGTCTAGGTCCCCTTCTTTTCTCTATATTCATCAATGATCTGCCCAAAGTCATACCACAGGCAACTACCATACAGTACGCAGATGATTCTACTCTAATCTGCACTGCCTCTACTCCCACAGAATTACAATTCACAACTCAGACTACCTTCAACAAAGTAGAGAACTGGCTTAATAATCGTCTTCTCTTATTGAACCCAAACAAAACCAAACTACTACTTTTCTCCCCCACCCATAAGCTAACACCACCAATAATTACAGTATCTTCAAACAATGGCACCATAATCTCTCCTGAACCAAACACTAAACTACTAGGTATAATCATTGACAACAATATGAATTATAATGCCCATATAGACAAAACCATAAAAACAGTAAATAAAAAAATAGGCTCTATGTACAGGATAAAGAAATTTCTAACCCCAACTGCCAGAACCGCAATAGCCCACACACATCTTCTATCTTCTCTTCTATATGCCTCACCCATCCTCACTAATCTATCTAAAGCAAACCTCAACAAAATCACCAGCTGCTATAACAATACAGCTAGATTTGCCACAGGCTCCACATACAGAACCCACCATTGTCATAACCTTCACAAATTAGGCTGGCTAGAACTTCCCAATCAAATATTTTATAACCAACTCATAGTTGTACATAAAATCCTCTACCAACCTACCAGTACCCCAAGTCTATCTAAACTTATAACCCCCTATAACAACCTAACATCCCTACGCTCATCCAGCAGAGTGCTAGTACAAACAACCAAAGCCTACAACTCAGCTGGAGATTCATTGTTTTCCAACTCTGCTGGTAAAAAATGGAACTCCCTGCCTCCAGAAGTAACCACTAATAGCTCCTTCCCTCAATTCAAAATTTCCCTGAAAACACACATGCACAGAGTCTGGCTATATCCATGCCTAAATCCCAACTAACTATATAAAGTAGACTGAGATAATCAAACTATACTCATGCTCATATCTCAACCCTGACTAACCTAAAAACACACCAATAAACATTTTAGACTAAACTTAGTTCTCAATTGTGGTTTCCCTTTTCTCCTTCTTAGATGACTGTACTAGACTATACTACCATATCTATTTCTTCTTCATCACTCGCTAACTGAAAATTCTTATCCTTCAGACACACCTCTCTAAAACTGGTTTTCCCTGTATATTTACTACCTAAGCGATAATGTTTTTATCTCCTATTTATAACTAATATATATCTTTTGTCCTTGCCCAACTGTTAACCTTATAGAGATCCTTGTAACCTGCATTTTGTAAGTAGTATAAATAGATTCATTGTTAAATTTTAGATATGCTATTACCTACATTTTTATTGTTACTAAATTTTTCATAACTTGGAGCTTTTCTCCCCGGGCCTCTGCTGTAAATGGATATATATCCAGTCGGACTTTTCCCGGTTAACAAATGTAAAATAAAATAAATAAATAAATAAAATAAAGCAAATAATGCAAGTGTCATTGGTATAAGAGTATAGAAGAGGGAACAGATCAACAAAGCTACTTAGAACAGTAATGTACAGTACCAGAACAGACCAGGATCTATTGTACACTGTTGCAAATAATAAATTAAAGACATCAGCACAGGCAGAATAACTTAGAAGATATTGCAAATAAATATAAAGGAAAAGTACAAAATAAGCAATTCATTGATGACCCAAAAAATTTTCTAGAGAGTCAGGAAACAAAGGAAAAGGAACTGAAACAGTAACAAATGACAATGAGATAGACAAATTTTGGAGAAATCTTGTGGAACATAAGATACTGAAGGGATAGAAGTAGTAAAAGAAACAGTAAGAAATTCAAATGTACAGGATATGAAATGGAATGAAGTAACTGCTAACTGAAAATATGCAGGCCCAGATACAGTACCCACCTTCTGGCTAAATGTATTAACATCTTTACACCAAGATTTATCCCTGAGTAAGAATTACTTGTATGTGCACCCGAACAGACACTAAGCTGGCTAACAACAGGAAAAATGATATTTCTCCTCAAGAGTGAGCCTGCAAGCTCTCCTAACAACTATAGACCAACAACTTGCCTTCTGCCAGTGTAAAAACTATATACTGGAAATGACACTGAAAGTTTATGGTCAGTTAGACTAAAACTCAATCATGGCAATAGAACAAAGGGTAACAAAAGAAAGTAATATGGAACAGAGGATCATTTGTTATTAAAGACATAATGCAAAATTGTAAAAAGGGGGAGAATCTAAGTATGGAATTGACAGATTACAAAAAACTCATTTCACACTATCCACCATTCATGAATAAAGAAGTGCTTACAGATGTAAACAGGGAGATACATCCTAAACTGATCAATTACATTGTAGTGACCATGAAACAATGGCAAACTACTTTGTAGTTAAGCCATGAGAAAGAAAAAAATTATTATCCCAGTGATAAAAATTCAAAGAGGGATATTCCATGGTGACTCTGTCACTGCTGTTCTTTTGTCTTGCCCTTAACAGATTAGGTCATGGTTACAATTTGGTTGCTAGAAAACAACAAAGTGTAAAGACTTATCTTCTTTTTGTGGATGATTTAAAACTGCATAGTTCATCAGATAAGAAGCTGAAAGCAAAACTGCAAGTGATCAAAACTTTCTCAGATGATTTAAGAATGTCATTTGGTCTTAATAAATGTGCAAATGCAACATTTAAAGCAGGAAATCTGCAGCACCAAGAAAATATCAATCTGGGGACAAGAATGTGATATAAATGAAATTGTGCATGAGAGTGTATAAATATTTGGGAATTGATGAAGGACTGACAATAAAACATGAACAAATGTGAACAAATCTCAGGAAGGAATACTGCAGATGACTAAAATTAATACTGAATACAGCCCAGACATAAACAAAAACAAAGTCCAAGTTATAAACCAGTTTGCTCTTCCAGTTCTAACTTACAGTTTTGGGGCGATGCACTGGCCCCAAAAGATATTGGATTAGTTGGACAAGAAAAATGCTTTACACTTATCAAATGATACATATATAAAATCAGTATGTACCAAGAATGTATTGTTTTCTTTCTGCAGGTGGTATGAGCCTCCTTGGAATTGATTACATGTATAGATCTACAATCGCAGGACTGCATATATATCTGCTGAGTTCAGCAGATCCAAATTATGTGAAAGTTTTAAAACATGAGGAGAATAAGTCTAAGATGATCTCCCTTCTTAGTTTAACAGATGCATATTGGTGTCAAGTGGGAATGGAAATCAAACTGGTAGATAAAAATCAGGGAGGAACTGAATGTGCCAAAAAGGCAAAAATAAGACGACAAGGAAAAGGATCTGATGAGAAGGCAAGACATGTGAAAAAGGCAAAGATAGTTGTAAGTACAGAAAACTCCTGGAACAACATCATGTACACATTGGTTTTCAATGTCCATTGAACATGTGGGAGAAATGGACAAATACATGTTCTGCAAAACAGAACTGGAAAAAGTTGCACATCTTAGTTATGTTTGTGATACACTAATGGCAGAGGGCCTGTATACTGAAAGGCATAATAATGTGGCAAGACTGTTGCACTGGAGATTGTACAAACATTATAATACTGAAGTAACTGAGAAGCATCACCAACATGACCCACAAAGCATTATGGAGAATGCTGATGTTTCTAGCACATGGCCTCACCCATTATCAACAGTTCAAAAAATGGATGTCAGAAAAGCAAATATAGGAGTCCATGAAAAGACAAAAGTAGCATTGATCATTGAAACTGCTACGTCCAGTGATTACAGTGTTTTGCACAGAGAGACAAAGTCGTAAAATATCAGGATCTGCAGGCAGAAATTATGGCAATGTGGAAAGAGGGTACCTAGACAGTCCCAACAATAGCAGGAGCAATGGGTCTCATAAAAAGAATTTCCAGTCATATTTAGATATGCTACTGATACATGTAACTCCTCGTGTATTACAGGAGAGTTAATTCTTGGCATGTTTGGCTAACATCGACTGATACAATACTAATTTCATGAAATCTAATCATAGTTTGATTTAGGAATGGGGACAATCAACCCCATGAGATTAGAAACCCAAAAGACTTGGAGAAATTAAACTGAGTTAATTAGCGATATCAAATTGCCCATAGGTATGCGTGGTGTGTGTGTGTGTGTGTGTGTGTGTATAAGAAATTCCTGTAAGGGAGTGGCACCCTATATAATTCAGCCAGCAATCCTAATTATTTTAATTTTTCTCTTTGTCAGTGTACTAAGCAAATAGTTGCCCTGAGGATTCCTGCTGCAAAAGTGTTAGGAAAATCTCACTAATAAAATAACTTCCACAGCTGAATTGTAGTCACATTTCATAAAGCCGTAAAAGCACAATATCTTCACTTATATTAATGTAAGGCAATACCTATGTATCAAATGAAACTGCTAAAATTCCCTTAAGCTATAGACACTTTTCTCTACTTACTTTCACATAGAGTAGATTGTAATGTAGTGTAAATACTGCCGGAAGCTCCCCCCTCTACCACATACTGTATTACTTCAGTTTAAGCTAATTTAATCCATTAGCAAATTCTGCTTTGGTAGATCAAACCTCCCCACTGAAAATAAAATCCCCCGGCCAATAATCAAAACTCCTCCAACCTAAAAAAACATACAGTTGCAGTGACTGGACATATTCTTAGAAAAGCTGCCTTCTGGTAAACTTAGATGGCCTTAGGTAAGTGCTGCTCCCATAATAATAAAAGGAAATGCCATGACCTCCCTCAGGCAGTAAGACTAAATAGAACTTTCTAGATCTATACATTCTACCTCATTGATTGCTTTTGGTGGAATCTACAAGTTTGAACAAGCAGCAATTAAAAGCTTTTTCTCTAAGTTCCCTTAGTCCCAGAAAAGATTGCTTACCGTAGCGTAATACCCCGCCTTGGAAGTACCAGATCGGAGATGGGCCTGTCCATTTCAGACTTGCCTTCAGTGTTTAGTTTTATGGCCCTTGCTTCTCGTAGCCCCCTGAAGCCTTAAACACCAAGCGCTGCCTCGTGGACGTGAGGATCCAACCTTGCCAACTGTAACTACATTTCCCAGCAGACGCCCAAACCTAACGTGACCTCAGCGTGCCTGCTAACTTCCCAGGATGCAATGCATCCTTAAAGCGACAGGATGGGCTAATGAAACCTTTTCATGAATGGTTTGAGTTCCTCTTACACCCATGGAAGCGTTAACTCAACGGAATTGTAAGGAAAGCTCTCGCAGCGATGCTCGACCTATCTACATGTCGCCGGACCTGGGAAGAGTAGTGATTCGAAAGGTACTGTCAACTGATTTTTAAGAAGGGCTTTCTCAGTTAATCAGCATCATAGGAATATCCAGTGGGTTAAGTTTCAGAGGGAATAACCGCAGTTAACCTGCTACGTTGCCCTGATCATTGCAGATGAGTGGCGCTCGATTCCCTTGACTGGTTACTGTACTGAATTTTTTGACGTTGTTTACAGGTGCACTTGCTCTGTTTATTTTTTGGAATTTGGTGGTCACACGCTAAGGGCCAAATTTTTAATCATAGGTTTTAAAGTACGATGATCAGGGGTGGTCTGCTGGGAGAAAATGTGTACTACAATTTGAGAAAGCTATTGGGATGGAGGCTTAGCGGTTCTCTTGTGGCTGCTATAGCTCAACGCTATTCCCTGCTGTAAAGATCCATTGTGGGTGTTTGCTAGAGTCTCTCTGTTTAATTTGCCACAGGAATAGACATATTATTTGGTAGAGCTTTCTGTACAAATGTGCTCATACATCTCTCTTTTCATATTTGTTAACAGATATTGCTAATGTATTACTGGTGGGTCGGTGGGCTGGCAGGTGGGGTGGGGACATCTTTGCAGATAGGCGCAGTGTCACTTTGCATTTATCTACATATATCCAGATAGATGGATGGTCTGAAACTAAAGTATGGTTTTATTTTAACAGCAAATAAGTGATGTATGCATTTCAAAGAATGGAGATGTGGTTTGTGTGGTTTAAGCCTCATTTACATTACATACTTGGTTAAGTTGTTGACCCGCCCGGTCATAGCGTTTTGATCATTTACACCATGGGAGGTGCACTGAGTGTGTTTTAATGCTTAGGTGGTCACTCTACGTCAGTGATAAGATTCATGCATACTCTGCAGGGGTTGATTTTATCCTACTTGACAGCAAGAACTTGCCTGTCGCTCGAAGGAGACCTAACTATCAATAGCTACGGTGTTAAAACATATGTGGTCATTCTAGCCTAATGGTTTAGTCATTGCATAGTATACAAGATCTAATTTTTCTTTTATATGACAACAAAACCTTGAATACTGCTCAAAAGGGCGGTACTACTATAGATAGGCACGACCCATAGTTTAAAAGGGAAGTTATATAATTGGTCATAAATATGACTATATCCTATCCATAATTACTTTTTTAATTAAAACATTTGAGATGGGAAACAGTAGGACCATTTTACCTTATCCAATACGGAATTGTAGGATATAACTGAACAAAGTATTTCTCTAATTTAAGAAGGCACTGTTATGATCTCAACTATTTGGTCAAATGATATACTACAACTATGTTTGTTTTTTGCAAAGGTGGTGCCTTACTATGCCCTAAAGGCCACAGACCCTAGGTTCTTGATATACTATTCGGCCTAACTACTTAAGGAAGTTAAAATGTAGTATATACTAACTTGTATCATTCTCTTAGGTAGCTGATAACCAGATAGGGATACTGGAATCTTCACCCCCTTAGGAGATTCCCTGACGCCTACAGCAGACATATTATATTCATACGGTCTGCAAAGATCAACCTCAAACTAACCTCACTCATACCTCCACTGCTTAGTGGATGGAATCAGGATGTTACACCTCAAAGGGAAAACATATACTTTGGTGATAGACCAAGGCACTTGCTCAGGCACTCACGGTTCTTATATGATTACCATCCTTGGGGATTTATAGGGAGATGGACCGAAAGAAAAGAGTAGAAGCATGCAGCGGTTAGGTTATAGTCAAGTAATTCTCATGATATGAGTAAGAATATGGTTCATCTAATTGCCCTTACACTTCAATGACGTTCCAGGATTCGTAGGGCGTTAGGCTACATTGTCTACTTACTCACAACTTATAAGGTAGGGAATATAATGAGCAACTCACACCACAAGAGTAGCTACACACGGTTGAGTAAGCACCTTCTATAAGGTGGAGGCAACATTGTTACCCACCAACAACCCCTTAAAATATGAATAATAATCAAACAACCATACAGGATAAAAACTAACTCTGTATCGTCATTGGCCTCCAGACCATGAGAGGGCTTGGGAAGGGAAATAGTAGGACACCCTTTTAGAGCTTGTTTTTGAGTTCTGGTATTTCCTATAACACCATTTAACTCAATGATTAGATTAGCGATCCACCCAAAGACTGGGACGAAACTTCCTTGAGATATAAGAATATTCTATGACTACTACACACTAAAAGGAATAAAGATTTAAATTGGAATAGAGGTCTACAGTGACATACACTTTACATAGACCTATGTTGACAAGATTGATTTGTTCAAAAGCACCTTCCCTCTTGGGGAAATAGAACTTGGGTTATTACTAACAGGATTCTGAACATGTTAAATAAATCTGTGAAGTCTTACTAACCATTATAAACAAATATTTGTAATATCTTTTTACACTTAAGATTTGCTCTGAATGAGTTAGTCAGTATTGTAATTCGAGACAGCGTAGCTCTCTAGCCATTGTATAATTGAGGTCTGTAATCTGGGATACATATTTCTTATACTGTACTTGTGTTTTATCTTAGTAGTTAGAAAGATTTTGTTTCAACTGATTGCAACTCGTTCAAATAGTATATGTATTCCAGCCTCTTCCAGGTTGAAGGAGAAAGTGGTTATGCACTGGAGGAATGCTGGAGGAGTCGCCCATCTATTGCTATATGATATATTGTACTTTTTTATGCCCTCTGTGTTAAACTTTTATACCCTAGAAAGGATTAACCTCTACTGTTATCTTCAAATGTTAGGAATGTTATGTGGAAGATAGCCTCATGGAATGTCAAAGGCTTACAATCTGATAGCAAAAGAAAATGAATCCTTCATCTGTTGTTCAAAACCAATTTAGACTGCATTTTGTTACAGGAAACACACTTGTTAAAAGAACAATGGAGCACCATAAATAATAAAAAATGGATTAAGGAAATTATAGCGGCGGGGAATAGAACTAATAAAGTGGGGGTAGCTATCATTATTAAAAACTCCTTTAATCACACTATCTTAAAACAAGACTCTGACCCTGAGGTAGATGGTGTTACTTTGTAACTAAAATAGACAACTTGGATAAACCTATTTTGATTTTAAACCTATATGCCCCTTGTACGTTCCAACACAAATTCATAATGAACTTATATAACATCCTTCACAACTTCCCAGGACACTACTTTATAGTAGGGGGAGATTGGAATTCTATCCAGGATCCAATTCTGGACAGGTCTAATAATCTGTCCTCAATTAACTCACAGGCCTCCTCCGCTATTTCAGAATTTAAAAATGACTTTAATCTATTTGACCCCTACCGTATTAATCCCGACAACCTGAATAACAAAGGATATACCTTTTTCTCACAGTGTCATAAGTCCTGGTCCAGGCTGGACTTTTTTCTAATTTCAGACATATTTCGAAAATTTACAACTACTGTCTGCACCGAACCGAGATCAATTTCTGATCACTCAAAGATTACATTAACTATAGAGCGGTCCCGCTCTACCCCCCCAAATAATTTGTTGAGATGCTGGAAACTTAACCCTAATCTACTAGGAAAGTCCGATATTAAGAAAGAAATTAATACCTTATTAGACCAATGTATACTTGCCATTAAAGATACCAACACTCCGTTTGATATATCATGGGCTACCAATAAGGTTTTGATCAGAGGATTATTAATCAATAAATCCGCCTATTATAGGAATAATCATATCTCTAAAGAGAGGAGTATACAGGAAGAATTAAAATCCCTAGAAACACGAATTCAACGAAACTACTCATCGGATTTAGAGAAAGAGATTAACCAACTACAGTTAAAATTAATATCCCTACAGGCAGAAAACCTATCATTCTACGAAATCAAAACCTTGGCTAATTATTCACACTGGGCTCAGCTTCCCTCTAGGTTTTTGGCGAGATTAATTAATCAGCATAGTAACACTCCCCCTATTTCAAAAATTAAGGTCCATCAAAATTATATATGTAACACACAAGACATAATAAAAATATTTGAAGAAATATATGAAGAAGTATACAATCCTATCCCTAGTACTATAGACGAGCATGAACTAAACATATTCCTTGACAAACTAACAATACCAAATATAGATGAACATCACCAATCTTTATTAGTGGCCGATATCACTCAAAGGGATACTATGTCAGCGATCAATAACCTTAAAAATAATAAAGCACCAGGACCAGATGGTTTCACAGCGGAATTTTATAAAGCCTTTAGTCATAAACTAACAACCATTCTATGTCACCTTTTTAACTTCATTATTCAGAAGGATGTTTGTGACCCTCACCTAAACGCATCCCGAACTATTCTAATTCCCAAACCAAATAAAGACAATACCAATCCTAATAACTATAGACCCATCTCTATCATTAATATAGACATTAAAATTTTGGCAGCAATTTTAGCAAGTAGGTTGAAATCTGTGATTAATAAAGTCATCTCTCCTGAACAATCAGGGTTTATAAACCAGAGACAAACCTTTGACCAGACTCTTACCCTAAATGCTATGACCTCTTTATCATTGATTAAGCATACTCTTATCTACGCCCTTGCTATTGATGCATCCAAAGCATTCAACAGAATAAACAAAAAATTCTTGATCTCGGTTCTACAAAAATTTAAATTCCCTGCACAGTTTATACACATTCTTAACACCCTTTATAAAAATGCATATACTACTTTACAAATAAACAAGCATAGCTCAAAGAGGATAATGATTAATAATGGTATCAGGCAGGGATGCCCTTTATCACCACTTTTATTTAACCTTTATATAGAACCTCTGCTTTTACTAATTAAACAGAGAACATTCCATTATATTCCAAGATTATTTAATACCGAAATACCTCTATCAGCATACGCAGACGATTTGAATATTTACTACTCCCTTCCCAACTCTGATATTAACAAAATTAATAATGCTTTACAAACTTTCTCCAAATTCTCGATGTATAAGGTGAATATAGATAAGACAACGATCTTCCCAATTAACATTTACTCGCAATTACCTAGTGAAAGATCTTTACCTAATATAAAAGTCAATGACCATCTCTAATACCTAGGAATATCCTTCCAAACAGATGGAAATATACAGCACCAAGAGGGCTTATCTAGATGTTGGGGCTTGATACAAAAAGACCTGGAAAGATGGACTCCACTAAAACTCCCGGTTCTCTCTCGAGAGTAGCCATTATCAAAATGAATATTCTACCGAGACTACTGTATGTTCTAAATGCTACCAACACCCTGATACATAATAAAGTCTTTA
This sequence comes from Protopterus annectens, assembly GCF_019279795.1. Lineage (NCBI taxonomy): Eukaryota > Metazoa > Chordata > Ceratodontiformes > Protopteridae > Protopterus > Protopterus annectens. Next base: position 107,635,958 of record NC_056743.1, on the reverse strand, counting down.
ATAATATACACTCATCTCTTTCGAAATTTATATGGCACCCAAGACCCATCAGGATAAGCTATCAAAAACTTGTTTACCCTAAAGATAAAGGTGGTCTAGGCCTTCCAGATTTTAGACTAATGTATGAAATAAAAAGAAGCAGTAGAATAATTAATGTTGCGACTTTCAGAGAAGAATTAAATGCCTGGTGTCCATCTTGGGTCAAGCTTTATCACAATTATATCAAAACTCTTTCCATTAATCCCATGGCCCTTCCATTCTTAGACATCTCTGCCAAAAGAAAGTACAAAATTCAAAATGATTTATGGTCCCAAATCAGATGTACACAAAACCTGTTTAAATCCCTAAATCTACATTTCGCTTTTCACCTTCTCCAACCTTTACACCTTAATCCTAACATTAAACTAAATGAGAATTTGGTCAATTTGAATACATTCCCACTGATCAAAAGTAAAACTGTTCTGGACATCTTCTCATTCAAGATGGAGCATATTTCTTCCATCAGAAATAATTTTAAGCTTCCGATCAAGTACACCATCATGATTAGGCAACTAAAGGACATTTGCAGCAAATTCTGGAGGGATATTGATATTCCTGAACCCCAAATAGAGCTGTGTAAGGTATTATGGAATCTACTAACTCGTAAAAAAAAATGGTCTCTCACACTTATAAATTAATCTCTGCAATCAGATGCTCGAAAGAAGCTATCCATTCTGATTTTTGGATAAAACAAGACCCCTCGATTTCCTCTAGGTCCATCGCCCAAGCCATTCGAAAATTTTCCAAAGCTATTCCTCTGCTAAAGTTCAGGTATACCCAACTTATGATAGTAAATAATGCATACTACACTCCAGCTTTACTAAACAATATGTACAATGAAGTCCCACCTTTTTGCCAATTCTGCCCTATGATGGAAGCAGATATCATTCAGATCTTTTGGAGTTGCAAATGCTCGTATAGGCTTTGGTGTGCCCTCAGAGTCAAACTAGAAAAAATGGGCTATGAAAAATCTACACTCTCTTGGCAATTCGCCCTCCTTCATATACCCCCGGTAGGCATGGACATTAAGAATATACATTTTCTAATAACGTCTTTTATGCTGATAAAATATTATATCACCCTAAATTGGAAGGATAGATCGGCTCTTTCATGGGAAGGACTCAAACAGATAAGCTGGGAAGCAAATTTCTGCTCACAAATATTTGTGGTATTCCATGAGGCTAAATCCTTCTCAGAGGGATACATGGAAAATGGTGTATGAGTTTATACTAACATAAATACACAGCATTTAAACCTCCTTCTTAGGTGCTCTACTTAGATAGGCTTTGTATATAGTTAGTTTATTGTAGAGAAATTTCTGTTTGTACATATCATTTTGTCTTGTTGTTGGATATGATTTGTTATGATATGATTAAAAGTCAATAAAAAGAAATTAAAAAAAAAAAAATTACCCATCTCATCAGTTCTGTTGGTCTCCAGATAGTATAGCTGTTCTGGCTCCAGTTTTAAAACCACTTTGCCACTCCCTGACCCAAGTGACTCTAAAAACCTAATAGATTGTTTCTGGGACAGTCTCTGAAGTGAAATATCCTCACCCCATTTGTCCTTGCTTTGCCCCCTACCCTACTAAACCCCTATTCCCACCCCCTTAATCTATATATTTCTATTCTTTATCCTACACACTTACAACTTCATCAATTATCAATTTATTAGCTCCTTCCCATAACCAATCTAACCCATCCCAAATAATCTTTCCTGCCTTATTTATATCCTCCCTTAACTTATACTACCTCTCTCTCGCTTCCCCTGCAAACTACACCATCTATCACACCTCCACCTATAGCTCCATCACTGCTTTTATTTACACAATCACTGCCTCAAACCAAATACAGTAGTTCCATACCTACCTATCTTCAAGTACACTTCCTGTCTGTTATAAGTGCATTGCTACATCTATTAGATCACCGTACCCCTTTCTTCACTTTCTGAAATCACAACCCAATAAACCTGTTATATTCTCTTGAATTCTGTTCACTACCACTATAATCAACATGCTGCTGCTTCTTAGGTTCATAGGTTGGTACTGAGCTATCTGCCCGAAGGCATATATTAGCCCAGCCATGTTGTGCGGTATTCACCGCCCCTTTAGTAGTTCCCTTGTAATAGCAGCTAGTACCCTTGGCCCCTATCTAGTAGTGCTGTTGGTGTGATCCCCGGTGTGAACTTTCTGTTACCCATCCACTCATCAAGGTTCCTCTTGAAGAGTGATAGGGAGGGGCTCTGTTTTATGTACATTGGGAAGTCTCTGCGAAGGGAATCTATCCCTCCAGCATGTTCTATTCATTGTTGTTTTGAGGTTTATATCCCTAGAGCATGTAGCTTGAGTAGATTTGGTTTTGCTAAGATGGAGCATGTCCAACAATTCTGGGTTGGACATGGCTCTGTACGTTAGACAGAGATCGCCTCTGAGAAAGCGGTATGCAACAGAGAACAGTCTTAGCTTTTTCAATCGTGCTGCATAGGGTAACTGTTTGAGGCCAGTAATTCTCTTGGTTAGGTACCTCTGTGGTCTCTCCAGTTGCTGGAAATGTCTAGCCAGGTACATTCCAATTGGTGCATTGTACTCAATAATGGGTCTGATGAGGGAAGAGTAGAGGGGCACCATTACATCCTTTGATCTTGATGCGAGCCCTTTCATGATCAGATGGGTCACACAGAAGGATTTTCTAACCACTTTGGTAACATGGTTATCAAAGGAAAGCTGGCTGTCTACTTGGGTCCCTAGATCCCTTATTTCTTCTTCAGATTTCAGGGGATTACCTCCTATGTTGTAGTTTGCGGGTACTCTGTTTTTTCCAAAGGGGAGTACTACACATTTTTTTGCATTTAGCTTGAGACCATGGCTTTAACACCATGCATCAGTCTCATTTAGGCCCTTCTGGAGGATCTCCATGTCAGCCGGAGACTCTATTATAGCACCCAGTTTGCAGTCGTCTGCAAACTTAGTCAGCCACAGCCCTTCCGTGCTTCCCTGTACTTCTGAGAAGTATATGCCAAACAGGAGGGGCCCCAGGATAGAGCCCTGAGGCACACCACTCATTACTGGTCTGGATTCGGACATAGATCCCGCTACTCTTACATTATGGGATCTGTCTGAGAGCCAGATTGCGATCCATCTTGTGACGTAAGGGTTTATGCTCAGGCTGGTGATCTTATTAATAATACCCGAATGGGGAATGGTGTCAAATGCTTTAGCAAGGTCAAGGTAAGCCATGTGTACCTCCTTTCCCTTATCTATAGCCTGAGTAACTGTCTCAAAGAAATCCACCAGGTTCAGGAGGCATGATCTGCCCATGATGAAGCCGAACTGTGTGGGGTCCAGTGACTGGAAGTTCCCAATCTCTTGTAAAGGTTCAGATGGTCAGGGCGGCCAGGATGTTTAGTGAAGAAGGGGATTTTAATGAAGAGTTGGAATTTATGGAAAACATGTTTTTAAATAGGGGTTATCCAAAAACTTTATGTGAAACAATCAAACAAGAAGTTAAAACCAAGAGACAGGTAGGAATATATCAAGCCATACTATGTTATGGCTATGATAAAGACACAAGTAAAATAAATAATGAAAACAAAGATCAGATACCCCTATACATTTCTGTATATGATGATTCTTCTCAAACTATAATGAATATCGTTAAAAGAAATTGGGGCTTATTTATTAATGATAATATGATGGCACAAATATTTCAGGGACCTATCAAGTTTGTATATAAAAAGGATACATCCCTTAAGGAATATTTTGAGAACAATATGGAAGTACAGAGATATAAAACTCACAGACCCATAGGCAATTTTAAATGTGGAAGATGTACAACATGTAGGTATATCAATGACACAAAGGATAAAATTAAGATAAACCTGTACAATATTAAAATTAAAGGGCACTTTAATTGTCATACCTTAAACGTTATATATGTTGCACTTTGTCAACATTGCAAAGCATTTTATATAGGTAAGACAAGTAGAAAATTTAGGAGTAGAATAAAAGAACATCTTTTGGACATAAAGCATATGAAAACCACGAATGCCCTAGTCAGACACATTCAATTATATGCTGACCACAGGTTTAAATTTTGTGTCATTGATCACATACCTAATGATGCACAGGGAAGATATACAAAATATGATTTGGATATACAGGAGTTAAGATGGCAGATTCTATTGAATGCCCATAATTGGCCGGGGCTGAATGAATATTGTACCAATAAACCTATTCTCATGAAGAATCATATTAAGGGTAAGTCATAACACAGCTTAACATATTTCCAAGTTAACAGTTTTAAAATAATTCTATAACTAAGGAAGTGGAATATACTTAATATAACTCCATGTACACTACAGTACAATAGATTGGGAAATGTATAGGTACTTATGAAAACCTAAAGGAGTGACAAATACAGTGGTATAAGTCATTCTATAAGACATGTACATATGTTTAATAACGGACAGTATTTATACAATTAGGGTGGTGTGTTATATAAACATATATGTATATTGAAGAGAAACAACTAAAGACATTCACACATTGCATCACAATTCATATTCATAACATCAGATTAGTAATATACCATTCAGTATTTTACTTTATGTAATAATTTTTTTATGTTATTTTTTATGTTATTTTTTATATAACTAATTTATTTCATTATTTTTTATATACAAAATATACATAGTGAATTTATAAGTATTATATGAGTTTGACATTCATTATGTCCATACATTTTTAAACATTTCGTTCCATTCAAATTGACTTAAGTAGCACATTCAACAATTAATCAATTAAACAATTGGGTGGATCTGCATGTATATATAAGGGAAGTAGTAATTAGTTTAGTTATTCTGATGAAGTTCGTCTTGGCGGACGAAACCCGGGTAAATCATTGGATTGTTTTTTGCTGCACTGACGTTGTGTTGGTTGTACCTGTCTTTGAACCTGTTTTTATAAGAATAAACATCCATTATTGCTGTAGAAATTTGAAGAAACCTCTTCAGCGTGGATTTATTGGTGATAGTACCAACAGTGGACATTTTTATGCAAGGAGGTAACGTGCATTAGCTGTGGTTTACCCCGACCGTGGAACTTCCTGGTCGCTTATTATTAGTTTGTGTTTCATTTTGGTTTTAAGTTCCCAATCTCTCCATTTATGAGTTCCATAATGATTCGCTCCATAGCCTTACAGATCAGACTGGTCAGGCTTATTGGTCGGTAGTTCCCAGGGTCAGTTCTGGCCCCACCCTTGTGTAGCGGGACCACCGTTGCCATGCACCATTCTCTGGGCACATATCCTGTGGAGAGGCTGAGACTGAACAGGGTATTAAGATGCAGGGTTAATTCCTTTTGGAGCTCGTGTATGACACAGCCTGGGACACCATCTGGTCCCATGGAGGCAGTGTTTTTAGCTTTAGATAGAGCCTTGTTAACCAGTGTATCAGTACTAATTGGACTTACACAATCCTCTGGAATGGTAATAGGCCCTGTAGGTGGTGGTGGTTGGGGGGGGGGGATTTGCACTGAACCTGTCAGCCAAGATGTTGGCAATGTTAGAAGGGTCAGTGTATTTTGTTCCATTTTGTACTAGCTCAGAACAGACCTGAGCGTTGCCATTTAGGTTTTTGACGTAGCCATAGAAGGCCTTATGGTTATCCTTGGCATCCTTGGCAACTTTCTTTTCAAAATTAGCTTTAGTTGACTTGATGAGGGCCCTCAATTTCTTACTAATGCTGATCAGGGATGATTTTTCTACTTGAGATTTGGCCTTTTTTTGTATAAGTCTCCTCCTTTTATTGTAAAGTTTGCTTATGGCCGGGTCCACCAGACTGGTTTCTTCTTGCTTGAGGAAGGAGTCTTGGTTTTATTTGGGATAGCACAGTCCATGCAATCCTGAAGATGCATATAGAGTGCCTTGGTGTAGGATTCCACATCCTGGATATCATTATCCTTCTGCAAGGGAATGGTGAAGCTTTCCACTTCGGATGCAAGTAGTTTGAAGTTTGCTTTGGAAAGGTTTTTGACTATGTTTTTTTTGACTGGGAGAAGTGGAGGGGTGAGGATGTCCAGGGTTATCAGTTTGTGGTCGGATCTGACCAAGGAGGGAGTGATAACGGGTGTGGTACAGTGGGTGTCCATATTTGTGATGATTAAATCCAATATGTTGTCCCCTCTAGTGGCGGAACATACTAGTTGTTCAAGGGCATTTGAATTTATAAATTCTATCGCTGAGCATAGGAGTTGGAACATTGGTAGTTCGCCCAGTCTATACCAGGGTAGTTGAAATCACCCAAGATTATGGTGTTGGGTATGACCTTTATATTTTCCAATGTCTCAAGGAATGCAGAATGAGCATCTTGGGACACGGTGGGTGATCTATAACCGGCTACGACTTGAAATGTGGTTTTGCCTGCTGACAGTTGTGCATGGATGATCTCTGGGGCATCATGCTGCGCTACTAACCTGGAGATATGGGTATCCTTGATGAATATTGATACACCTCCGCCCTTTGTACTGCAATCCGGTAACTGAGGCCGGAAGGTATGATATGAATTGTAACCTGGCAGTGCTGGGGTGCTCTCTTGAGCCTTGAACCAGTTCTCCGTCACTGCACAAACACTGATTTTATCCATGCTGAGGAGAGCCTCGAGTGTGTGCATTTTGAGGTTGAGACTTCTGGCGTTGATTAGCATTACCCTTAGTTTTTGGTTACCTGTGCTGGTTATGGTGGTTGGTTTGTCCTTTGAGCCTTGCCTAAAAAAGGCACTATGGGGATGGCAAGAGCCTTGGCCAGTATTCAAAAACCTAGGTGTGACAGGTGCAACCCATCTCTGGCAAAACAGCGAGGCTCATCTATCATGGCATCCCAGGCAGACAGACACTGGATCCCCTTAGAATGACACCAGAAGCTTACCCAATTGTTGAAATTGATCATTTTGTCTTTGTATTGTGGTATCATTCTAGGTGAAGGTAGTATGCTACTCAAGGTCAGGGTCATAACAGCTTGGACTACATGAACAGAGAGCTCCTCAATGTCTCTTTTCATGTAGTCCAGGGAGGTACGTCTTAGATCATTCACACCAACATGTACAAGGACAGCGTCATTCTTGTACTTGTTCTGGAGTGACCTAAGTGCTTGTGTTATGTGGCTGATCCGAGCACCCAACAGGCAGCTGACAGTAACCTTCTCCTTGTTCAGCCAGGTGAGTGGAACATCCATGTGCCTTACAATAGTCTCTCCTATTACTACTGTGTTAGGTATGGTGTTTTGCTTTAAGGGCTGTTGTGAGGCACACTGCTGAGGTGAATTATGTGTTTTCTGGCTTGTGTTTGGGGGTGCAGGTTGCTTGCTTGTCTGCTTTGGAGGGCACTGTTTCTTTTTCAGATTGGTACCTAGTGCCTCCGAATATGTTTTTGTGTATTTATGCGTATGTTTTGCCGGTGCTTGTTTTGTAGATTCATGTGTGACAGGTGGTGTGATGCAAGTGTGTCCCTTATCCTGTTGACCGTCTGTTACAGTCATGGGTTGAGAGTGCTTAGCCTCCAGTCTGGCTGTGTATTTGCATCTCTCACAAGTGTTTGTGTCTAGAGGTAAGAGGAGAGGGTTGTCTGTATACATGAAGCAGTTGTGAACATTGCCTTAGGATGCCGAGTTCCACCAGATGAACTGGAGAGGACACCTGAAGCTGACCTCTGGACATGCTTTGAAGAGTAAATTGAACTAAGTCCTGTGGACGATCGAGGGTCTTATGCTATATTATAATAGTGCTGTCTAGGAAATTTGGAGAATAATAGTGCTGATTAGGACAAGTGCTGATTTCTGTTTTGCAAGTGCTGCAATAAGAGCAGCTGATCTGAAGCAATTGAGTTGAGGCTTGCCTAGTTCTAAGGGAAAATTTACAGCGCAGACTTTGTGCGGCCGTGAATAGTATACCCCAACTAACTGGTGCTGCCCGATGCTGCTCTGTGCGCAAGGCCGAGCAAAAAAGAGTTGCAGGGTTTATTCCCTCTAGATAAGTGAGGAAAGTGAGTACAAGAGCTGTTTTTCTCTAAGCAAGTGAGAAAAGCAAGTACAAAAACTGTTTTCCTCTAGGTAATGAGGAAGATAGAGTGCTATAGTAATTAGTAGCTTATTTTGTGCTTACAAGTTCTGAACAAGTGCTGAGCATGAACAAGCAAATTTAAGTGCTAAAACTAAGAATCTGTATCTGCACTAGATGAGTTACAGGACAGAAACAAGTGCAAATACAGGCTTTCAAATCAGAAAGTTGAGAGAGATGGAAGAGATTGCCCAAACGGCCAATAACTACAAATTCTGGGCCAGAACCACTACTTATGTGGTAGACAGGTTACCTAGTGCTTACCACTCCCACTGATGAGCTCGAAGGCTTCCCTCCAACACAGAAAGGCTTGGGGGACTCAGAAGCTTACATACAGTCCTGGATACAGCAAATTTGTATCTGGAACACTAGTTACAGGAATGGTAGGAAACAGGCTTACAGTTTTGTTTTTTGTTTTTTTTACAGAAAAGTAGCAAAAACAGTAGTAAAAAACAATTCACATGCAGTGCAAGCTAGCACACTTGAGTATACAGCAATATTAGACGAAACACAGTTTAAAAATTGCAATTAAATTAAAAAGGAACAAAAGCAAGCGCAGAAAGAGTTTATTAGGTAGAATGTGGCAAAGAGATGGGACGGGGTAGTGTCCCAGATCAAATCTACAGTGGGGCGGGCAACTGCAAAAGCCACCAAATTTAAACTACAAACCAAAAATAGGGAAGGTGCATGGGACAAAACAGTTTCAACAGAGATCTAAGCAAAAACTAACAGTAGAAACTTTCAAACCAAAAAAATATTCTCAGCTCTGTATATTTGCTGATCAGTCTTTTAGAACAGTGAGACAACAGTTTCAACACAGATCTAAGCAACAATTAAACTCTATAACCAAAAAATATATATACTCAGCTCTTTATAATTGCAGATAATATGTAAGGCAGTCCCTCGGAACACAGGATCCAGCAATTTGAATGCAGCTGTTACTATGCCAACTGAAGACACAGCAGAAAATGGGGGTGGGGTGGGGAAAACAGTTTCAACAGAGATCTCAGCAAAAACTAACAGTACAAACTTTAACACCAAAAAAAATTCTTAGCTCTGTATATTTGCCGATCAGTCTTTCAGAACAGTGAGACAACAGTTTCAACACAGATCTAAGCAACAATTAAACTCTATAACCAAAAAAATATATACTCAGCCCTGTATAATTGCAGATGATATGTAAGGTAGTCTCTCAGAATATTAGAATCTCTTCTAATACTCATTCTTATTTTTGCATTAACTTCCTACCTTAAAGACTGACAAATTCCCATCAAACATAACACAAACATAATATCTAGACTCCCAACTGACGGAGATTTCTACAACACCTACACTAACATATAACCCTTCCAGACAGAGAAATAAAGATGCCTTATTGAAATTTCTATTAGCTTATTCAGTTAAGTAGGTAGCCGGATGAGTGTATATCTCTCTTCAAAATGGACATTACAAAGCCTAATGACTGCTTGATCCTAAAAACAACAAATGTATTCTTACTTCTCCTCAAAGCACAGCAAAAAGATAAATCCAGCTTTAAAATGTTCTTAACAATACAAAGACAGAAGTGGTATTCCAAACACAAATGCCAGGAGTGACAATTGACATTGACAACCATAAATTTGATCTCCACATGCAAAATAATACAATAGAACACAAAACTAAGCATGTTATACAGCCACAAACATTTTCTTATTAACTTCTCAAAAGCCACGCTAGCAACAACTTGCCTCCTTCCCTCTCTCTCTTATAATTCCCCTTGTGATAATGTGAGGTATTACAAGCTATAAAAAACAAAAAAGCCAGCAAGTATTGGCAAATGCCACATCCAAAAATGGTTTATTACCATAGGGAAAAAAAATCCCCTATGTATATGAAATTGTAACAAACAATTTACAAAATCCTTCAGACCGGTTTCGGCTCCTGAGAGCCTTCTTCAGTGATGCAAAAAAGACAAAAACTTTTAGGTATCAGTATACATACATATATATGGTTCCACCACACCAAACAACCAATCAAGACATTAAATTTATAATTGGTCATTAAGACCAGGTGAAAACAAAGCTCCCAGTTTAATGATCCATTTTCTCTCCTTTAAACTAAGCAATTCATTCCAATAATGTTTGTCTTTACATTTTCCTTTTATACAATCAATAGTAACAAATTTAAAACATGCAGATGCATGCTTCAAACTATGTTTATAGAGTGCATTGCTGATGCGTTTATTTATGATGTCACTCAAATGTTCACATATTCTAAGACGAAAAGACCTGGAAGTCTTTCCAACATAGAAAGTAGAACAATTACAGGTCACCAAATAGATGACCCATTCAGTACTACAATTGGCCCAAAATTTGATGTCAAAGACTTGTGAAGTATTTTTACTACTAAATTCACAAGTATGTGAAACCCTAATATAAAAAGAACAATGCCCACAAGGTGAGCACCCAACAATCGGTTTACCTAAAAGGGACAACTGAACGGAAGCCAAAGAATCAGAACCCACTCTCTTATAATGACTGAATTTTGAGCCAATGGTCTGTCCCCTTCGAAATGTTTTTTCTAGTTGTTTTTGGCCGTGCATAGGTTTTACGGGCACCTGCTTGTGTTCGGAGAGTATTACAAGCTATGCCAGGAGAAGTAGGGCAGTGGATGTGTAACATATGCCAGCATGAATAGTTGGGGTTTTGTAAAGAATTGTATGTCATTTGTATATCAAACTGATTTGTAAAGGAGCTTGTGTTGAAAATGTACCAACAGTGGGTTCTGCTGGACATAAAAGAAATACACCTGTATGTCAGACTCTATTGTAACTGTTGAAAAGAATGCACTGTAACAGAGTATACTGAAAGAGAAGAGGTTAATCTCAGTCCAACTAACTTTGAAAAGTAGCCTGACATTAAGTTTTCTGGTTTAGGCCATAAAGATTGTATCTTACAGTTCTGATTGCAGCCAGAGCCACAATGTCTGTGAAAACCAGGACTAGGAATCCTACTGTATTGTCCTTAGTGTAAACTAATTGCTACCCTAGATGCGTTAGTTTCTGAAATGGTTTTATAGCTTTTAGATGCTATAACACATCTTAGCAAAGCTCTATGTAAGTGTATTGTTACATATATGTGCTAGATTCTGGTTCAGTTTCTAGTAAAGAGGGTAGTGTGGGAAACAAAAGTCAGGTGACTAGATGTATGTGACATGATCCTGTAATCCAGCACTAAAACAATGTTTTAATGCTAGATGAGACAGAAGTCCCGGAGCTGTCTGTTTGTGAAACCTGACAAATGAGGAGCCGTCACCCAAGTCATCTTGGCTTGCTCTAGTAAATAAACTAGGGAACAGTAATTCTTTAGTCAGTCAGGAAAATATAATGAGATTAGTTAAGTATTGTTTTTCTGTATCTGTATGAACCTTTCCATCTGTGTTATTTTTACTATTTCTTGTGTCTGCAACTCTGGTGTATATTGTAAATTGATAGTTAATATTTTTATGTTATTTTATTATTTATTATTTAATGTATTTAAAATTTTCATTGTAGCTGGTCTTTTAGAGAATATATTAACCCTTGAGAGTAGTTATATTTATTTGGTGACACTGTGACCACTCCTGAAAGCCTTGCTGCTTTGGTCAAACACTAACATTTGTATTAGTATTAATTTTACTCAGTATAATTGGGTACCCTTGTAAGAGCCTTAGAATAGATGGCTTTGGAATGTTCTGGTGGCAGCATCTACCTTATAGTCTGGGCAGAGGGGGCATAGTTGGGTACATTTGTGCCAGCTTTTCTCGGGTGTGTGTGTCTGTGAAAATCAAATGACAAAGACAGTATGTCAGCTAGCTGGAGCAGGGACACAGAAAACTGGTTTCACAGAGAGGATGGTGGAGGACTTGGCTTGGAACACTACACAGAGGACTCAACTCTACTTCTGTGGTCATTGTGGAGTCTTATCTGCGGCCTGGAGAGAGAGGGAAACTCAGCCCCAGGATTGAGTGCGCTTCCTGGTTGCTCTTAAGGGAATTGTGTGCTGTAGAGAGCTGCATCTGGAAATACTGTGTGTATCTATTTTCTCCACATGAATATCCCTCACTGGTGTCAGTGATGATGATTGAGATTCCATGATTACTGGCTCAGAGGAGGGATGCCTCACCCCTATCCTTACAAACCTGCAGGTCTCTGTCTAATCCAAAGTCAAATTATGATCCAATAGTAATACATTTCTGTCAGTCTACCAGCACAGGTATGATGTCCTGCAGAGGTGCTTTTAAGTATTAACTAAATTAGGTTCTAAACAATGTTAGATAAATATTGCATAAATTCAGCTAAATGCTAAATATATGTGTAAATGCAAATATGTATCTATATTTAATTGAAAAGGTATAAGGAAGCATAAACATTATCTGCAAACAGAAATGCATCTGAATATAAATATGGCATGTTTCAGGTGCAGAGTGTATATAAATGAATCTCTATCAGATTATCAAATGTCCACAAATTCAATATTCATATGGCTAAGACCATATGATCTAATTTTTGGAAGTTTGAACGTTTTCAAGGGAGATCACTGTACAAGAACAGAATAGGACATTTTCCATTTTCCTCACTGTAGTGCGATCTCAGAGATGGTATATTTATTTAGCAGGAGGTGTGTGTGGGGGGGGGGGGGGTGCAGTGTGGCTTGTCCCCCTGAAAAAACGTAAAATGCTTTTTATTTTATGATTGAACTTGTGAAAATTCGATCATACCCCCCCCCCCCCCCCCAAACAGACCAGATGAACACAGACATCAAAATGTACCAGTTTGAAGGAAGGCATGATATTCTTCTTTTTCAACTTGCTGTAAACAACAAATATTTAGTATTACAGATGGATTTACAACAAATACTTCATGAAAAATTTGTGCTTTATTGCTTAATAGATGTAAGCATAATACGGGATTCCTTATAAAAATAAACAGAAATAAGCACACAGATTCATTGCAAGTTCAAGAATAAATTCTGTGCTTTGCTAACTAATAAATGTAAGCATCTATGGGGATTTAGTAAAAATGTATATAGAAAGATGCACACAGTTTCAGTAAAAGTACAAGAAAAAATTCTGGGCTTTGCTGCTTAATAAATTTAGGCATGTAAGAGAGATATGAACACATCTATTATAGGTAAGCAACCATCCCCTGTCTTCTTTATGCACCTGAAGAGGAAATTTCGTACAAGTCACAAAAGCAAATATACTTTAAGAGACTTAAAGTTGCTCATGAGTATGCAAATAGGATTCTGAAATAAAAATATTCCCCAATAAAATGCATTCAATGGCAACATCAGCAGAAATTTAAACACAAATAATGTGCTTTAAGTACACGACTGCACCACAATGCATATCAGTAAGATATTTCCAGCATGTTACTATTTCTTATGCTACATCAAATTATCTCATTATCCTGTCGCTCCACTGATATTCATTTTTCCACAGGCACAAAAGCCCTAGGAGCAGCTCAACTGCACTCTTCCTGGATCAGGGAATGTTTGCCCTCTCTCCATCCAAAGATGTCCTCACAAGGTCTGAGCAGTCACAAGTCCTGTAGGTACCCTGGCATGGTGTTGCCTAGCCAGTCACACAGACTGTGAGCTTTGGGACTTGGTTATGAATGTGGCGAAACAGATAGTGAAGTGACATTTCTGGTCATTCCAGGATGCTCTTTAGTGGGTGCAAGACTATCTTTCCCTGCCAGTGCAAACTACCTTGTCAACAGACCTCCACTTCAACAATTTCTCTCTCTTCCACTGCAACACCAACAGGCAGTGAAAACATTTGCGGTCACGTGGACTCGGGTGCTCTTGTGAAAAACTCCTCTTCACCTCCCTCCCTTCCCTAATTCTTTCTCTCGTACATCCCATGACCTACATCTTACCCAAACTAGCCACGTAAATAAAAACATTTTGTAAAACAGGAGGGTCTATCCCCTGCCAAAAAATAGCACACCTCATATTCTACCTCCTCCAGTACAACCCTCTTAATGTGCTCCTCTTTGCTATGTCTATCTTTTTTTCAGCTTTTCCTATCTTTCCCTGTATACTTATTCAAGAAAGAGGTACGGTGTCCACATAAGGATAACCCTAGGGAAAACATTATAAAAAAAAAATTTTTTTTAAAGATAATATAAAAAGCTGTGCTGGGTGTTACTTCCCTTAAATAATAAATAAAAACCTCTGAAATTATAGGAGTATTTACATTTCCATGTAGTACTTTGCACACACACTTCAGGATTAAATTCATCAACTTTGCTCATTTCAAAAAGTTTTTTTTTTTTTTTGTAGCAGCAGCTTTATGTAATTCTTTACTATTAGTGCTGTGGACTTTCTCTCAAAATGATACATTGGCCTTTAGCAGCAAGGCATCTTTAGCATACTGATTGTGCCAGGCCTAGGTATCTGTGGTGACCTAGAAACATGGAAAGCATGGTAATATTAGCTTTATATATTTAAAAATGTCTTAAGTACACTGTATTTAGCAAGGCCTAAAACATTCAATGCTGAGCTTCCAGTACCAAGGAGAGAAAGAAAACTGAGGGGATACAAATGGGAACGAAGCAGAACATTGAATCAAAACGGATGACAGAAGGGGTGCCCTGGGTAATAATTACTACTTTTTTTTTAGTATTAACCTACTTATGCTTGTCAGTTTTATATGAATGGCTACTTCCAACTGGAGTTAGAGGCCAGTGCTGTGCACCCCCTGCTAGTACAAATCCTTCTTAAATCAAAGGATGAACTGCTTACATATTACTACTGAAAATATACATGTTCTTTTAAATGGCTTAAGCAATGTGCATGATGGCTGATAAAGCTAACTCTATTATTCAATTCCTGGAATGTATTACCGACAGCACTGTGTCTGGAAAAGGTCATCACTGGCAGTATGTACAGGATAATGATGTGTGTGATCAATATTTTTTTGTAAATTACATTTTGTTTAGTAATGAAATTGTACAGACATGTATTCATGATTAGAAAGCCTATTCAACTTACAATGCAAATAAAATAAAAATAATTCACAGAATATAGCAATGAATCCTATCACTTTGCAATGGTTAAGTCAGCAGATATCGGAGACTTTTTAAATAGCATAAGCCAGAGACGTAAAGAGCATATTTTTCATAAAATGCACCATTCTGCATCCCTAAAATATTGTGACATTTTTCCTACTTTTATGTTGTAAAGTCTTTGGTTATTTTCAGAAACAGAATCTGTTAACTTGAGCACTATTCATAAACATTTGCATTTCATCTAACAGGACTGGTATGCAGTATACCTGCATGTTAAAGCCCTAACGAATTAAAGGCTAGCACACAATGGGACATACAATGGGACCAGGTACCTGGTTTTCTACCAATTATAAGCATAGCAGTCCAAGCACAGAATGCATATGCAAATGACCACCCTCCCTGACCATATGCGATTCACAACTGAAGTACCAGTTGATCCCATTGGGGTAACGCTATGCCACTACAGCCACCTACATTTTCATGATGTTTTGCTATTTAGTACTCTAATCCCCCTTCCATGCTAATATTCAGTGCAGTATATGCAAATACCCTCATTGATGACAATGTTTCATATTAATACTGTGAAACCAAAAAAATAAAGTGAACACACCACCAGTGTAGTAAAGGAAAATCCTTAATGAGGTTCATTATGTTCCATGCTGATCTACTACCACAAACAATTTTCCCAACCCCCACAAAGCACCAGATCCCCCTTTACCATACAATGGTAATGGGCCTAGACTCACTGTCATGCTTCATGACTGAGATTATGTACGAGTCACAATATATCAAGCATGATATCTGAGCACAGAGCAGCAGGGGACATCTGTGTACTAAAATATGCAAAGCATACAGTACAACATTGCTGCCCTCTACTGTGCTGTGCTTTGATATCATGCAACACAGTACAGTATGTCATCTATTAGGCTGTGGGGCTATCAACAGAAGTTTGAATGATCTGAGCACTGTGTATGATCTTCTCCTTTGTCCAACACCTAAGGAACAGGGGTTACGTGTACACCACCTTTAAGGATCACATTCAGCTATTTATGCATCATTATCTTGAAAGGCAGTGTACACTATGTTGTGCACAGAGTACTTGGACACCTCTGTACATAATGATTATAAACACTGCAGTCTTTATATAATGTATTTACTCCTTTGATTATTAAAGTATTTAATTGGGTAAAATCCTGTAAAATTGCTTGTTCAATTTATTTAGGGAAGATTATCACCTTGTTAATTAGGTAAATTAAAAAGTCAGGTCAAAACAGGTCCTGAGCTGTCAACTAATATCTATTACAAGGGGTAATGTAGATCAGAAAACTAGGGGTAGCTGGACAGTTGTGGGAATCTTAAAACTCTTATTGAGAATGTTCTATAAAGTCTAAATGATGCTTCTGCATGAGAGGGGTTCAGCTCCCTCATCCAAAACAGCATATACTGTGTATGTGTGGAGGCTGGAGACATGGGTTCTGAATGGATACTATTCAAGATTTCAATATTTGTGACAAAAGCAAGGAGATCCGGAAAAGACGTAACTGGCCGCTGTCATGGTGGTAAGTCAAAGACTTACTGGTGGACACCAGAGGTTAGGGAAGCTGTCAGGTTAAAGTCTTTCAGGGCGTTTTCACAGTTTGATGAATAGGTACTGAAAAGAACACAGGGCAGCTGCTTTGGCACTTACTGAAGCGAAAAACCCAGGTACTGAAGGAGTTTTTTGGCATCATAGAGAATTACTTTCTGATTACTTCAAAATGTGTTTGGAAACAATCAAGGGAGTGAGGAGAGAAGACAGGACATTGCCTGATGTATTTTCAGCAATGGTTGTGAAACACTGAGCTCAAGTGGAGACCATGCTGATAGATGGGTGAAATATTGTAAGGAATTTGTGAGTCTTGCAGACATTCTGTCTTCTAACAAAACAGGATCTATTTCTGTAGATGAGATAACTGAGAGGTTTTAACTAACTCATCTGAGACAAGGCTTTGTAAGTAGTTAAGATCCAGCCAGAAATACTGAATGCATAGGACAGAGCTAAGGCATTGTGGATACCTTTTCAGTGTTGTATGGGAGGCTAAAACAATATCAGCAACCTGAGTAAGTTGTCCATGTATTCAAAAGATGAGTGTGAACTGTTGTGCTCCAATTATGGAAACTATGCAATTTATTTTCCCTTAGAAAGCCTACACTAGGGCATTTGAAAAATGACAATCCATTAGATGTGTGATTTAAGAGTAAAGATGCATAGTCTTTATTGTTCTTGGAACAGAAGACAAGTTATCTGTCCTTGTACAGATGAATGACGGATTAGCTGGAGTTTGCCAGAGGTGACTGTAGAGAAGGCATATAACTGAATGCACTGAAATTACTCTAATGGTACAAGGTCCTGATAGTTACTATTCTGTCTCTATGCATGGCAAGTGACAGCTGGGCCACATTCTTAGCATTAAGGTGTGTGTGTGTGTGTGTGTGTGTGTGAGAATATATACATATACATATATATATATATATATATATATATATATATATATATATGGGTCTACTTCATAAGATCGACAGACCATTTGATCGACATTCATTTGATCGACAGCTCATTTGGTTGACAACCAGTATTCAAGGCACTTAACAGGGATTTGCTCCCCTTGCCAATGTTGGGCAACCCTGGAGTTGTTATATATAGTTAGGGGGGGTGGCAGGGCACAAGAAATAGAAGAAAATCCTAGCTTTGTACAAAATCCAATTCAGAAATTGAAAGCACATATTGGAAAAAAATCAGAAAGGACAAATCTGTGTTTCCTGAATAACAGAAACAAATGAACTTCCAACTGTGGTACCTGTTCTTAGTGTAAATGCACAAGTTACCCCAAATTGTATTAGTTACAGTTATGCTTGAGTGCAGGGGCAAAGACTTGCTTCACTTCTAATTCAAATGGCATAGTATACTTGGCAACCGTTAATAATTGTGCATGTTTTGTCAAGGGAGGCAACGATGTGCAAATTGGCACAAAGAATGGATGAGTATATCTATGTCATAAAAAGAAACTGACTAAATAAATAAAAAAAAATAATGTTTTCTGGAAACATTCCAACATTTCTCATGGTGTGTGTGTGTGTGTGTGTGTGTGTGTGTGTGTGTGTGTGTGTGTGTGTGTGTGTGTGTGTCTATACACAATGCATGTTGGCTCATGAGACCTTTGATGAAATAGAGGGTGATTTGGACACTCTGCTAGATAATAAGAGGGATGCAGTGTCAGCTATGGCTAAAGGCAGGTGCCATGCCAGGCTTGAATGATACTCTCTCATTACACAAAATCTGTATTGAAGTTAAGGGCCCAGATGCTAAGGGCTAACTAAACATAAACTTTGAAAGATGAATATAAAAATGCATTAGAATGTTTATGAGTTCCTCCAAAAACAGTAGTTTGTTTGTGTCTTTCGGCTTTTCCCGGTTAGGGGTCACCACAGCTTAACTCTGGTCCGCTAATGATTGGCAGTAGAGATTTACGTGCTGGCTTGCCGGGCCTAACGCACAACCTTCAATGAAGGAATGCCCATTCACACATGTCGCCACACAGAAGACGCTCTAACTGAGAACTGAACGGGCAATGTCTAACTGTGAGGCGACAACACTACAGTAAACAACATTCTAGTGTTTCTCATTGGTTATGTATCGCATATTTTTACTGATTTACATTTTAAGTTTAAAAGAAATTATTTTAAAATCTCCAGACAGACTTTGTGAAGCATACGAGATGAAATCAGTTAATATTAAAATAAGTGAAACAGATTTCTAGTTTCTCTTTTTGGTGCTCAACAGTGAATGCAAGCACATACACACACTTATTTTAACACTAAAACCTAGATGAAGAAATAAGGGTCAGATAAATCCAGTTTTAGTATACCATGTTGATTTTTCTGTTTAACTGTACTGATGGTGCATTTTCAGAAGTTAGCCTACACCTTTGCTATTTTTAAATTAATAGACCATACAATCCCTAGATATAACATCCTTGCCCATTTGAAACAAACCAGTAAAATCATATCAATTTTTTATTAAAAAAATACTGAAACAAGGGAGCACATTTTGTTTTACTACAATCTTTAAAAAAAAAAAAAATCACACAATGCACATACAAAGTCTACTTGCGCTGTTTCTCTGAAGATGACAGTGCATACTTAAACCTTTGGAAAAAGAATTCACAATTTATGTAAAGGCACAATAAAATAAATACAATTAAACCATGGCTACAAAATGCTAATCAGAAAAAGACAATGCCAGTAAAATGGACCCAAGTCTAATTATCAAAAATTAACTAAAATTGTACCAAAAATATGTCCAAGCTATAAAAATCATAAATGTTAACATAGCCCTCACTACTATGCTATGAAAATCATTAACACATGAACTTGAACTACTAAAAATATTAAAAACTGCCTCAGAGCTTGACAAGACTACCATGTATACTCTATTCATAAAAACTTATATAAACTACCAAAAGATCTTTAGTAGAAGCTTAAATAAAATAATCTAGCCCATTGAAGTTGATAGGAAACATTACTCCCAACATGAAAAAAAGTCAGAAAAATGAAATGAAAACGTATCAATGTAATATATAGAGTGGGGGGGGGAGGGTCCTTTTCATGTACTGTATGAAATATCTTGCAGTGCAAAACTAGAGAAGCTCAGTCTGTTACTTATAGGTTTGCCACTCATCACACATCAAGCCATTCATATTCCAATAAAAATATATAATGATTTCCTAGTTACATGTTCATTGTTTTACATCTCCACCTTCTCTACCTTCTCTAGGGCAATCCTTTTGGAACAGTCGAGTGGCAGCATCCAGGTGAAAGGCTACATCTATGCAAAACAGATTGCAGCTCACAAAATATTGTAGGTCTCAGGTTCTACTAGCCCCTGCTCCTTCACATGAAAACACAAGACTTCCATATTACACATCCAGTTATGATTTTCGTCTACTTCAGGCTACACTCTTGTTCTGTGTGCCATGCACAAATCTTTTTCCCTAGGGCTTTATCACTTTTCTAGTCGTATATAAATAAACCATCCGTGTGCCTGTGGCCTTAGATGCCATAGAAAAGATGATATTCAGTGCTATTCAAAAATTTTAATAGAAACTATTTTCCTATTTTACATATATACTCCACCAAGAAGATTAAGCACTTTCCCATTCTCTGAAAATATAAAAGCACTAATACAAACTGAGATATACCTCTTTAATGTTAACTCTAGTCTTCTTGGTTTTAAGTCAAATATCCTTTCCCATATTCTTTACACTTCATTTTCAATTACACAGGTTTTGTTAATTTCACTCCACATTCTTTTCTACCACTTATCAACCTTAAATTTCTTTGTCATTCCACTTGTCTTTTATGTTTCCTGTTTCACTCCTCCTCTCTTCATTTTACAAAATAAGAAAGGCGCTCTAAATTTGTGTATATACAACATAGCAATAATATAAACTGTTTTCCCAAATTCCATCTTTTAGTTTATGTACTTATCTGTTAATTAATAGCATAGGGGGACTGATCAAAATGACTCTCTTTGGGCACAACCTGCATTCATACAAGCAAAAAGTAAATATATGAATATATTTGAGTGGTAAAGCTATTCATTCTTTCTTCAATTAACTTTCTGCTACTAAATAAATATCATTATTCCTTAATAGTCTTTTTTTTTTTTTTTTTTTTTTTTACATGCAGTCCAAGACTGTCACTACACATGCTAACATGACAGACCTGACTTCCTGACTTGATTTAATTTAATGCAGACCAGTTCTACAGACTTTCTAGTCTGCATTTCCTCATGTGGTTCCCAAATAAAGACATTAAAAGTTATTGCATAGATTTTCTTCACCTTTTTGTCAAACTAGGCCAAACCAGAGATGCTGTTAATCTATACTGTTATTTCAGTCCTGGCAATGTAAGTAACATCATGGACATACCTCTTGGCATCATGAATAAGCCTCTTGGCTCTCTCTTTTTCTGCAGAGAAAATTAATTCCATTTATCATTTTCCCCAGAAATACTGACATCATGAGGTACATGATAACATGTATTACCACAATATGCTGCATTTTAACAGCACTGTTCAGATAACATAAAAGCCTTACCCTTCTGGTCCCAAGTTGTAATTCTGTACCAGTAATGTACAACTCTGCAGTACAGCACATTAAGTTTATGCACATAGTTCCATTATTAACAGACTATTTACACATATTCATTAATACATGCCAAAGTTTTATTATCTGTACACTTTACCATTTACACTTGGTTATTTCATTTCTTATATTTTTTTCCTAGAAAGAAATATGAATAGTGACTCTCCACTAAACCTTAACTTTTTAGACAGCTAAAACGTAAGTTACCCACTTTCATATCCAACTGCTTAGTGCACACTGCAATGTTTATGATAAACCATTTTTTCATCTTACCTTTAAGCATTTATTGCAAGACCACCAGTTATTGGAGAGCCCAGATTCTACCTCTCAGTAGTCATCTTGAGACTAGTGTTTCTGTTTTCTCCTGGTCAGAGAAGTACAGGGGCATTTCCTTCCTGGAGACTGCTGATCACAGGAAAGCCAAAATAACTACTTTATAGGTGACAGCTTGGAATCTGTGCTTATATTCTGATCCTGGTGAGAGAAAGAGCAGCGTGCACTGATTCCTGACTGATTCTGGTTGGAGAGGGAGTGCCTTTGCTTAATGTACCTGATTGGTCTGGTTGCTATTCCAGCCATCTACAAGAAGGTTACAAGCCTACAGACCCTTGTATCATCTGGTATAAAACTGTGGATCACCAAACAGGCTGTGGCCTGCTTCTCTTCTCAGGATTGGCTCTAATATTTTGTTTCTGGTGAGCATTGTATCCCAACATCTATAGACTCATAAGTCTCAATAGTATTATATGTAAAGCCATGGAAAGAATCATCAGTGAGATGATCAACAGAGATACAGTAAACATCCAGACACTGGACACAACCCAGTTTGGTTTTGTGAAGAGCAGATCATGCCTACTCAACCTATTGGACTTCTTTGAGAAGGTCACCAAAGCAATGGATGAGGGCAAAATCGTTCACACTGCCTACCTTGACCTGGCCAAGGCATTTGACACAATACCCCACTCGGGCATTGTTGACAAACTCAAGAGGTTAGGTAAAATTCTTATGTCACCCGGTTGACTGCCAACTTGCTCATAGATAGGAACCAGGAAGTTAGAAGTGGGGAGTCCACCTCCACAAAGAGGCCAGTCACAAGTGGAGTCCCTCAGGGATAAGCCCTTGGACTGCTCTTTTTTGGCATTAAATTCTCTGAAGTCAAGGCCAATGTCAGTGGTCTCTGGCTGACTAAATTTGCAGATGATTGCAAATTAGGAGCTGTCATTGAATCTCACACTGACACAAATGTTCTCCAGGATGGGCTGACACAGACAAACAACTGGAGTCAAAGCCATGGACTAAACTAAATGCCAAGAAATGCATAATAGTATCCTTTTGGTAGTCATCTATCCCTGTTAACTATCATATTGGCAACACACCCCTTAGAGTTTACCCAGTAGCCAGGGACTTAGGGACACACATAGAGATAGTAATCTAGCCTTTGATGATCATGTGTCTACAGTGGTGAGGAACTCATTCTATGCTGTGCAACCTGTAAGCAAAGGTATGGTATCTAAGTCCAAGGAAGTTATTGTTCCACTGTATTGAGGATTCATCGGACCTGTCATTGAGTACAATGACCCCTTTGATATGCATCTACTGAGGCATATCCAACAACTGGAACACCCACAGAGGTTCCTCACTAAAAGAATACAGAGTTTAAGTAATATGTCCTATGCAGACCACCTCAAGGACCTATCCCTGTATACGGTCTCCTACAGGCTTTTGAGGGGAGATCTACATCTGACATACAGGGCATTGTCAGACCCCACTCTGATGGACCTCCTGCATATCCACAAAACAAACAGCATCAGAATTACCCATTCTAAATACTTAACCCTTGTCTGTGATATAAATAGGACCTGCTGGAGAGATAGATATGTATCCCAGAGACTACCCCATCTGTGGAACAGGCTCCCCATCCATGTGAAGCAGAGTTCTTCCCTACTCAATTCAAGTGTAACCTGGACAATTGGATGTGAAACCAGAAATTCATCCCTGGTTTGACACCCATGTCTCTAATGCAAACAGATAACCTGTCAATGGTTCATCTCCCAGGCCCATGCTAACACTTATCAAGGATATCAGAACTTGTCAGAGATTTGGGATGCATGGCTGGGCTTAAAAGGCCCTTGTGGTGGTTAGCCTAGTAAACACCTATGAATGATGTCATCTTTAAATCATTTTATTTGTTAATTTTTAATTTCTTTCTTGTAACTATCAGTGTACCTACAACCGGTTCAAAACTAATTCAGCTTAGTTAACCGAAATATGGCATATATAAATAAATCTATATACCATCCGTTTATTTTGTGTGTGTGTGTGTGTGTGTGTGTGTGTGTGTGTGTGTGTGTACATATATATCTCTCTGTTTCATAAATTCATAAATGAATATTACAGGCTTTATCAGTGCATCCATTTGTCTTGTACTGAAATTGTAGTATTATTTTTTACTGGTATATTTTACTACATTATGTTACCAGAAAACTTCAGCCGATCAACTGTAATATAATTGAGGAGCTTTATATATATATATACATATATATATATATATATATATATATATATATATATATATATTTTTTTTTTTTTTTGTGCTCCTGGAGTAAGTATATTTCATTTCCAGGAGTTTGGGGTCAGAATCCCCATAACTTAACCTCTTTCTACACTCATCTAACACTGCCTCCTAGGCCTCCAACCTCCTCCTGCTACCCCACACAATCCTACACACAATACTCATTTCCTATAGCTGTCTCACTACTTTCCACTCCTGACTTGGTCTACCCAAAATCAACCTACCTCCCACAATTCACCCACCCATCAGAATAGAACAAAAATATATCATCCCCTACCTAGTGCTATCTCCTCTCCCTCATTCACCTAACACTATTCTACTTTCTGGTGGCATTCACCCTAAACCTGGCCCACCAGTTATGCCAACTGCCCCCTCATCTACTCTACAAACTCCCCTTAACACTCCTAACCTTCCTCCCAAACATCTATCCTTCTACTCCATCAACACTGACAGTGTCCTTAACAAGATAACAGAATTTCACTCCTGGATAGCTCAATACTATCCTAACATAGTAACTCTCACCGAGACCTGGCTAAAGCCTCACAATATGGACAATGAATTCCTCTGCCCAGGATATAACATTCCATGCCTAGACACACCCCACAAGAAAGGTGGAGATGGTGTTATTCTATACTCTAACTTCCTAACCCTAACCTCTCTACCAAATCCTCCTCCCACCCAGCTGAGTTCCTAACAGCCAATCTTAAACCCAACAATCATAAAACAATATCAGTAGTTGCTATCTACATACCACCAGGTGAAAACATACCCCTATTAGAACAGATTCTTAAGTGGTTATCCAACACATCCCCAATGAAACCATTATCCTGGGAGATGTTAACATCAATTGGCTTACCCTTAACACTAACACCCCACCACCACCAGCATTAACCTTTTCAGTTTCACCCAACTCATCTCCTGTCCCACATTCCACAATAAATCTACCAATTCCAGTTCCATTATTGACTGGATTCTTGTAATTAACCCCAACCTGAATCTTCAAACTGAAACACTACCAGACTTCATTAGTGATTACTGCTCAATACGTACCCTCTGACTCTCCCCTCACATTCCCAAACCCCACAAATTCATAGAATGCCAGAAACTGTACACCATCAACCCTGATACATGCAATAACTCTCTTTCTCTGAAATAGACTGGTCTACTCTCTTAATTACACCCCTCGATGATGCTGTTTCATACTTTAACATCACTGTCCTTAACAATACTCAACTTCCTTGCTCCTTCATGTACTGTCAGAGTCAAATCCCACAACTCTCCCTGGCTCACACAACTCCACTAGGACACTTATCCAAAAAAGAGATTCTGCCTGGAAACTTTGGTCCAAGACTAAATCACCTTCTCACTTCCAAACCTACAGGGAACTCCATAACCTCACCAAAAAACATATAAATAATAATAAGAATTTGTACCAACAACTTCAGACCACTCACTGTAGAAACCCTAAAAAGTTCTGGAACACTATCAACCAAATCCTTCGCCCAGATAATCTTTCCACACCCAGCCAACTCCCCTCTCAAAACTACTACCATCTTTAACTCCTATTTCATCAACACTATAAATAAACTTATGCAGACTTCTCTCCCTCGCCACCTACAACCCCCTCTCACAATAATTCTTCTCTCTCTCTAAAATCAGTCCCAACAAACTACATTCTAAAACTCCTCAAGTTCAAATGCTGCTCCCCATCAGCAGACAACCTCACATCTCCCTTCCTAAAATATGCTGCTACATCTATCTATAGCATACCCAGTTGCCATCCTAATCACCTGCTCCATCGCTGAATCAATTGTTTCAACTATTTGGAGAAAATTCCATACCATACCCATACACAAAGGCAGCAATTCCTATGAAGTCTCTAACTTTCGACCAATTGCAATACTTTCTCCCGTCTCCAAAATTCTTGAACATTATGTACACAAATCATGGCCCATCTCTTAAATAGTAACCTGATCACCCCTACCCCAGCATGGCTTTCACCCACACCACAGCACCTCTACTGCTCTCATCCTCTTTACCAACACCATTTCCCTAGCCAGAGATAACACAAAACTTGTATCCAGCCTATTCTTAGATCCGTCCAAAGCCTTTGACACTGCTTCCCACCCCATCCTTCTCTCAAAACTCTCTCAACTTAACCTTTCCACTGCAACTTTATCTTGGTTCAGCAGTTACCTCGCAGATGGGCACCAATCTGTAAAATGGATGTTGGCTCGCTCCCCCTTTCTCCCCATTAAAACAGGTGTCTCACAAGGCTCCATCCTTGGACCCCTCCTCTTTAACACCTTTACTAATGAACTTCACAAATCTTGCCCCCACTCATCCCTCATGCAGTACGCCGATGACTCCACCATAATATCCATAGCTGATAACTTAACTGACCTTCTAACCCTTACACAAACATCCTTCAACCTCACAGAAACCTGGCTAACAAGACACCAGCTCATACTCAACCCCCCAAAAAACAAAACTCCTACTCTTTCTCCCTAAATCACTCAACCCTCTTAAATCTTCTTTCACCATCTCTTCTCTCAACAATACCCTGAGAGCTCCAGAATCCAAACTAAGCTCCTTGGAGTAATCATTGATGAGCAGCTGAAATTTGACCTTCACATTCACCACTGCATTAACGAAACTCATCAAAAGCTTGGCCTCCTTTGCAGAAACAAAAAATTCCTTACCCCAGAATCTAGAACAACATTAGCCAATACCTATAACCAACAAAAACAAACCAGTCCAGAATAACACAAGGAATCCAAAAAAAAACTGGATAAAATCAAGGACAAGTAAAACTTCATTCTTTATTGGCTCAAGTAAAAGAGAGCGCTTTTTTACTTGTCCTTGATTTTGACTAGCCAATACCTACCTCCTTCCTAACCTCTTCTATAGCTCACTAATCTTTACTAACATCCAGTCTACTCTACTCTCTAAACTTGAATCCACCCGTAACAAAGTGGACAGATTTGCTGCTAGACTGCCATCTAAAACTCATCACTATCTGGCTCTCAAGCCACTTAACTGGCTTGAGTTTCATAACCACCTCAAGCTTACCCAACTGCTCACTATCCACTCCAGTATCAATAAACCCTCCTCCAGATCAAGCATCTCCTCACTAGTCTCACTGTACACCCCCCCCCAACTTCTTAGGAGCTCTGATCAATGCCTATTGCAAATTCACAAACCTAACAAATCTGCAGGACAGAACTTACATAGCTACTCTCCTGCCATCCTATGGAACAAGCTTCCCTTGACCTTAAGAAGCATACCCCAGACCTACAAATTTAAGAAGTTACTCAAGCAATATCAAATCCACCTCAGGGCCTGCCCCTGTAACCCCCCCTCCCTAACCTTAACCTAAGCAGCTTTAGAAGATATGGTTCTATGGCTTATCTTTATTATACCACATACACTCAAGTTCTTTTTAATAAGTCAAAGTATTGTTTGACAGATATAAATTCTCCTCTGTTGCATAATGTATCAAGATGTGCTTTACCTATATCTGTTTATATATTTTTAAGAAGTGTTATAGTTTGCCTAGTGATGCACCTATATCTGTGTATATTTCCAAGCAGTGTTATATTTTATGTATTTGGAGCTTTTCTCCTCGGGTCTCCATTGAAAATGGGCCACCTGGCTCACTTGGACCAACCCGGTTAACAAATGTCAAATAAATAAATAATTGATGGGAGGCAAAGCCCCTCCCATGTAGAACCTGTTTTTTTTTTGTTTTATTTTTGGTAAACTTGAATGCAGCCTGTTCATTTACATTTGCAATTGCTTTTTTTTTTCAGTGATATAGGCAGTGATTAATTGATAGTTTGTTCAATGTTTTGTGTTTCAAACAACCTCAGTGGCAATTATTCATATATATAATTAGGTATATAACCGATAAAAACCTCAGGCTTAACACACGCATTCAAAAACCTTTGACCTCACATGCATACCTCTCAACAGATTTTCGCAGAATGTCCAGAATTTTGCCTTATATTTTTGGTCCGTTTTTAATAAAATTGTGGCTTTCTGGCAAATTACTTGCAAATCATTAAAGATTGAAGTTAGAAAATAATGACAGACATTTGAGTTTTAGACTTCATACCCTTCAGAAAATTCATACTAAGGCAAAACCTGTTATTCTATCACTTAAGCTTGTAAGAGTAATATTTCAACATTGTCCCTATTTGTACCACTTTTTTATGGTTTTGTCTAGATTTCTTACTCTAAGAGGTTGAGAGGTATGCTCACATGTCACAGACATGATAGCAATGACTGCTTTTCTAATCAAAATCTCTCTTCAGTTCTGCAAAGTTGAAGACTCTTGACATCCTTATCTGTGTTGGTACTTACATTTTGATGACTGCAAGCAAATAGAATCAGTAATTCTTAAAGTTTACACATTATTAATCAAGAACATTTTTGTAGATATTATTTTTATAAATTATAAAACACAGTAAGACGCTGTCTGGTTCGATTCTCAGCTAGAGCGTCTTCTGCGTGGAGACATGCGTGAATGGGCGTACCTTCATTGAAGGTTGTGCGTCAGGCCTGGCAAGCCGGTACGTAAAATCAACTGCCAATCATTAGCAGACCGGAGTTCCGCTGTGGCGACCCCTAACTGGGAAAAGCCGAAAGACACAAACAAACAAATAAAAATACTAAAATACTAAACAGCACTCAAAATCTAATAGAAAAATGTATTCATTTCAGTGGCCCACAGCTCAGTGTCTAACTAGCTGTCTCCCTCAGCATGAGTTGCTTACATTCAGAAGTATGCTACTCTGAACCTTCACAGTTCCTCGACTTTCAATTCTACTTGGTATCAGATTTCAGAAATGCTCAGTGAGAGTAGCCTTCTAATGATTTAACTATATTAACAAGTGATTAGATAATCTACATACAAGTTTTTTTTTTAAACGGTAGTGGGAGAAACAACATGTAATGTTATCTAGCTGTCATTTTCTACACCACTAGGCTCAAATAAACTGAATTTAAAACATTGCAGTACATGAGATGAACATTTTCATGATGTAATATGTATAACCATGTGGGTATAAAGGCTATGAGGGACTGCAATTTGATCTTGCCTTTGCTTTGCCGTGGTTTTGCACCCTTCCCAATGCACATAATGCCTATGTCCTTTTGTTTTTTCATATGCAAATAAGCAATGCTGCTACACATTTATTTACAGAACCTACAGATTCATAGCATTCTGAAGCAAAAAATTCCAGATGACCACCGCGGCTTAATAGCATTTCATAGATTCTGCCATCCCACCCCTCACACACACACACACACACACACACACACACACACACACACACACACACACAGCATTTCTGTGGGTAGACACAGTCACTATCTGTCAAATGCAAGTGCATTTTTACTTTAGCCTCTGACTTCTGATAATTGTTATTCCTTTTTATACACTATTTTATTGATGTCTATAAAGTCTTAGTGGCACTGTTAGCCATGTATTCTGTTATAACTGCAATAGTTTTGGTTAAATGAGCTAATAAAATTGAATTTTAAACTGAATTTAAAGTAACTGATTAAAATTATTACATACCTGTAGCCTAGTTTGTACACTATGTGGAAAGAGTCATTGATATTTTATTTGTACAGCAAATTGATAAATGCATGTCAGTGTAAGCAGTAAACATGGGAAATAAGTTCTGATAATCTGAAAAAATGTCACATACTCAATTCTGAGTTTTTTCTTATTTTTATGTGATGCATTTTATACAGATGCATCTGCAGGTGTCTGAAATATATTTGTATCTATCACTTTGATGGACACATGAAACAATTAATACTAATTTTGTAGAAACAAAAGTCTCTTCAATTTTTCCCTTGGAACCAGACAAACTTTCAACTTAGGCTGTTAAATCATTCATTTCTCAGCCCGGCACTTGCTCAAAACTCATAGCAAGCACTTATAAACCCTAGTACTAGACCCCCCTATACTGTACAGAAGGACAAAGCTCTCTATTCGACCTTACCAGCCAATCAGTAAAACAGTTCACTGTACCTATCCAAGCATGTCCAAAGGGCAGTTTCAGGTGTACTCTCCAGTCCAACTGTTGAATCTGGGCATTCTGAGACAATGTTACAACTGCCTCATGTATACAGACAACCTTCTCCTCCTACCACCAAACACTAATACATGTGAGAGATGCAATTATACAGCCAAACTGTAAGCTCTCTCAACCCAAGACTGGATCAGACAGTCAATAGAAGAAGGGAAATACTTGCATCACACCACCAGTCTCACAGACCCATTAAACCAACACCGGCAAAAAAAAAACAAATACACGAAAACATACTCAAAGGCTCTAAATAAAAATCTGCAAAACCAACAGAGACCTCCAAAGCAGACATCCAAGCAACCTCCACCCCCCAACACAAACCATGAAAAACATACTTCACAAAACCAGTGTGCCACACAATCAAAGCCCTTAAGGCAAAATAACATACCCAACACACTATTAATAGGTGACTCTATAGTCAGGTACATTGACGTCCCACTCACTAGGCTGAACAAAGAGAAGGTTACTGTTAGCTGCCTTTGGGTGCCAGGATCCACCACATAACACAAGCACTCAGGTCACTCCGGAACAAGTACAAATACGACTCCATCATTGTCCATGTTGGTGTGAATAACCTGAGCCATACCTTCCTGGACTACATGAAAAGCGACTTGGAAGAGCTCTCTGATCATGTAAGCCAGGCCCGTATGACCCCGACGAGCATCCTGCCCTCACCAAGAATGATACCAAGGTATAAAGAAAAAATTATCAATTTCAACAATTGGCTAAGTTTCTGGTGTCATTCAAAGGGGATCCAGTGTCTGTCTGCCTGGGATGACATGCTCGACAAGCCACACTGCTTCACTAGAGATGGCTTTCACCTGTCACCCTTAGGCTTTCGAATACTGGCCAAGGTTCTTGCCACCCCCATAGTGCTGTTTTTAGGCAAGGCTCAAAAGACAAACCCACCGCCGTAAATAGCACAAGTAACAAAAAACTGAGGGTAATGCTACTCAATGCCAGAAGTCTAAACCTCAAAATGCACGCACACGAGGCACTCCTCAGTATGGAGAAAATTGATACATGTGCAGTAACAGAAACCTGGTTTAAGGCTCCAGAGAGCACCCCAGCACTACCAGGCTACAACTCATACCATACATTTTGGCCACAGAACCTGGACTTGAAATACAAAAAGCGGGGGAGTATCCATATTCATCAAGGATACCCACACCTCCAGATTAGAGGCACAGCACAATGCTTCAGAGATCATCCACGTTCAACTAACAATGGGCAAAACTGCAATTCAAATTGCAGCTTACTACAGATCATCCACCATGTCCCAGGACCCTCGTTCCGCATTTCTGGAAACACTGGAAAACATAAAGGTCCTACCGAACACCTTAATATTGGGTGATTTCAATTACCCAAACATTAACTGGGAGAACTACTCAAGTACTAACTCCCTTGACCAACATTTCCTACAATCTATAAAGTCAAATGCCCTGGATCAACTGGTCAACACTCCCACCAAAGGTGACAACATATTGGACCTGGTCATCACCAACAGGAGCGATCGGTGTTTCACACCGGAGGTCAACCCATCACTGGTTAGATCTGACCATAAACAAATCACTCTGAATATCCACATTCTGCCCCCACCACGATGGTCAAGGAAACAACTGTGAAAAACTTTTCAAAAGCAAACTTCACGTTACTTAAGACCGAGGTGGAAAGTTTCAATGCCCCCATGCTAAAGGATAACGCTGTCCAAGCTGGAAAATCCTTTACTAATGCATTCTACAGGCACCTACAAGAATGTATGGATCATGCTATCCCAAGGAAAACCAAGACTTACTCCTCCAAGAAAAGGAAACCAATCTGGTGGAACCCTGCCATAAACAAGCTATACAACAGGAGGAGGAAACTAATACAGAAAAGAGTAAAATCCCAAGAAGGGAAGACATCTCTGGTTAGTATCAGCAAGAAACTACAATCCCTCATGAAATCATCCAAGTCTAGCTTTGAAAGAAAAATTGCCAAGGACTCCAAAGATAACCACAAGGTATTCTTTAGCTATGTCAAGAATCTAAGTGGCAATGCTCAGATCTGCTCAGAGTTAGTGCAGAATGGCACAAAATACACTGAACTGACCGATATCACCAGCATCCTGGCAGACAGGTTCAGTGCAAACATCACCCCCCTCTCACCCCCAAAAGGGCCCATAACCATACCAGAAGAATGTAGAGCCCCTGAAATCACAGACACTCAGGTTCAAACAGCCCTCTCCAAAGCCAAAAACACAGCATCAATGGGACCGGACGGTGTCCCAGGCTGCTTTCTACATGAGCTCAAAGATGAACTAACCCCTCGCCTAAACACATTGTTCAAACTCAGCCTCTCCAAAGGCTACGTACCCATAGAGTGGTGCACAGCAATGGTTATTCCGCTCCACCAAGGTGTAACCACAACAGACCCAGGGAACGATCTCCCTATAAGCCTGACTGGCTTGGTCTGCAAGGCTATGGAGCACATCATCACGGAATTCATTAACAGAGACAGTGGGAACCTCCAAACATTGGACCCTACCCAGTTCAGTTTTTCTAAGGGCAGATCATATCATGCCTCCTAAACCTGGTGGACTTCTTTGAGACAGCTACCAAGGCTATAGACGAGAGAAAGGTGGTACACACAGCCTACCTAGACCTTGCAAAGGCCTTCCAACACCATTCCCCATTCTGGTATTATAGACAAGCTCACCAGCCTGAACATAAACCACTATGTCACAAGATGGGTTGCCAACTGGCTCATGGACAGAACCCACATGGTGAGAGTTGTGGAAGCTAGGTTTGACTCTAAACCTGTTACAAGTGGTGTTCCCCAGGGCTCAGTCGTAGGACCCCTCCTGTTTGGCATATACTTCTCAGAGGTACGGGCAAGCACAGGAGGACTATGGCTGACCAAGTTCGCAGACGATTGTAAACTAGGGGCTATAATCGAGACTCCTGCTGACACAGACATCCTCCAAAAGGGTCTCACTGAGACAGATACCTGGTGTCAAAATCATGGCCTCAAGCTAAATGCCAAAAAGTGCATAGTCATGCCCTATGGAAAAAACAAAGTATCCACAAACTACCACATAGGTGGTAGCCCCCTAAATACAGAAGACATAATAAGGGATCTGGGGACCCAAGTAGATAGTAATCTCTCCTTTGATAATCACACTGTCAAAGCGGTTAGAAAATCCGTCTATGTGGCCCACCTAATCACAATAGGGTTTGCATCCAGCTCAAAATAGGTCATTGTGCCCCTCTACTCATCACTCATAGACCCATCATAGAGTACAATGCTCCATTTGGGATGTACCTTACAAGACATCTGCAACAGCTGGAAAGACCACAGAAGTACCTCACCAAGAGGATCACTGGTGCTCTATGCAGCTCGACTGAAGAAGCTCCAGCTGTACTCAGTTGCATACCGCTTACTCAGAGATGATCTCTGCCTGACATAC
The DNA here is from genome assembly GCF_019279795.1 of Protopterus annectens. NCBI lineage: Eukaryota > Metazoa > Chordata > Ceratodontiformes > Protopteridae > Protopterus > Protopterus annectens. The sequence goes on along the minus strand of NC_056743.1, from coordinate 107,602,471 downwards.
AAGGCCATGTCCAGCCCAGAATTGATGGACATGCTCCACCTAAAGAAAACCATGTCCCCTCGAGTCACATGCTCTAGGGATCTAAACCTCACCACAACAATAAATAGGACGTGCTTGAGGGATAGATTCCTGTCCCAGAGACTTTCCCATACTTTGGAACAAAATTCCAATCTACATTAGGCAGAGCTCCTCGCTAACACTCAAGAGAAACCTTGACAAGTGGATGGGAAACAAAGTTTACACTGGGGATCACTTCAGTGGCTCTGCTTGACAGAGGCACAGGGAACTAATCTAAGGGGGTGGTGAAAGCCAACACATTCTGGCTAGGCTTATAAATGCCTTTGGGCAGATAGCCTAGTACCTACCTATGAACTGATCAAATGCACTAAATTTATAAACTCAGAAGTTAATAAACTAACTAAAAAACCCTCTGGCTAATGAAAAGATCTCACTAAGCCCCCCTCTGTTTTTGCCAGTTCAAACAGACCAAGCTACCTTTCTACTGCCACTAGAATAGCAGTTTGCACCTTCTTCATGTAAAACACTTCAGTTATCCAAAAGCAAAATGATACCAGAAACACAAAAACAACTAGCTATAAGTAATTACAGGGTGATTCTAAGGCAGTCAAGCCAGCAATGAGGACCTCTCACTTTAAGGCAATTTCAAAGCACACTAACAGTCTAACGGGAGGGCCTTGCCAGTTTCATCTGTCAGTGCTCAGTAAAATGAGCAGAAGAAATAAGACTTAGAGGAACTTCAAAGCCAGATATACATTAGGGCATTGAATGGCAAACTTATGACATGTGTGTCAAAGGTGACACGCCAGTGTTCACTAACACCTGAGTTACCAAATAAACTGCTGTTGCATTCATTGTTCATATGAAGTGCATTAAATTATTTTGTGTCAGGAGCCAGTTCAACAACACTGCTGCAGAGGTGAGGAAGTTATTAACCTCAAAGATTATTTCAGTATACTGTCTAGATACATTCTGCAAAGGGCAGTGCAGACAGTGTTTTCTCTTCGTGATTACGCTTCTGCAAAGGGCTAGTAGTGTGCATTTCTAAGTGTGTGCTGTTTTACATTCCTCTCAACTGTCCTTCTTAATCCCTACTAAAACTGGTGACTTTTTACACTAAATAATGACAATAATTAGATATATAGACTTATTTTACTTAAGAAGATGTATATTAATTCACATTCATTTTTTCTGTCAGTGGCTCAAATTAATAGTATTAGTAGTTTAAATCTGTCTATGTCTCTTATTTCTAGATTTGCCCCCCGATTCTGTTAAGATTGATCCCTGATGTATTTTGAGCTATGCTGTTTTATTTTTATTTATTTATTGGGGGGGTGACACACAGCATAGTCAAGTTAGGTATTTTTCTGAATTTTTGACACGCCAAGCCCAAGAGGTTTGCCATCACTGTATTAAGGGAACAAAATTCTCCAAGTTTAAAAACAGAAGTGGAGAAGGGTAGGTAAGGGTCAATTCCAAACTCCTTGATCCCCCTCTCTTAAAACCATCTTTTCTCTGTTTTTGCGCATAGCGCAGCATCAGGCAGCGCCGCTTAATCAGGTTTAAACTGCTTTTCACTTTTTCCCCTTAGAACTGTTCCAAATCTCAAAGTAAGCACTCTATTTTCCTTCTAAATCCCAGCAGTAGCTAGGATAAGTGTCTTGTAAGTAAGCACTAATAAACTAAAGCACTACACCCTCTTATACTCCCTTTAAGTACTTGGCTTCCTAGTGGTCCTTTTTGATCAAGTCAAAAAGTAATTCCTTATACTATTCTGGCTTGTCCAAAAGTCAGTTTCAGGTTTACTCTCCAGTCCAGCTGGTGAATCTGGGAATCTTGAGGCAATGTTACAACTTCCTTATCTACACAGACCACCCTCTCCTCTTCCCAACAAGCTCAAATATATGTGAGAGATGCAACTATACAGCCAAACTGGAGGCTGAGCTCTCTCAACATTGTACTGGCACGGTCAGTCTGGAGGAGAAGGTAATCACACACACCACAAATCCAGTCTCACATAGACCTATCGCAACAGCAAACCAAACACATAAACACACAAAAACATACTCGGAAGCTCTAAATAAAAATCTGCCCAAGCAACAGAGACCTCCAAAGCAGACAGCCAAGCAACTGCTACCCCACAACAATACCCATGTATCACATAGTTCACAAAGTCAGTGTGCCACACAGTCACAGCCCTTAAGGCTAAACAACACACCTAATATACTTGTAATAGGTGACTCTATTGTCAGACACATTGACGTCCCTCTCACCAGGCTGAACAAGGAGAAAGTCACTGTAAGCTGCCTGTTGGGTGCCAGGATCCGCCACATAACACAAGCACTCAGGTCACTCCAAAGTAAGTACAAATATGACTCCGTCATTGTCCATGCTGGTGTGAATGACCTGAGACGTACCTCCCCAGATTACATGAAAAGAGACATAGAGGAGCTCTCTGATCATGTGGCCCAGGCCGGTATGACCCTGACCTTGAGTAGCATCTTACCCTCACCAAGAATGATACCACAGTATAAAGACAAAATGATCAATTTCAACAACTGGCTAAAGTATTGGTGTTACTCAAAGGGGATCCAGTGTCTGTCAGCCTGGGATGACATGCTTGACAAGCCATGTTGCTTCGCTAGGGACGGCTTGCACCTGCCACCCTTGGGTTTTTGAATACTGGCCAAGGCTCTTGCCACCCCCATAGTGCCTTTTTAGGCAAGGCTCAAAAGACAAACCCACTTCCTTAGACAACACAAGGAAAAAGAAACTAAGGGTAATGCTGCTCAACACCAGAATTCTAAACCTCAAGATGCATGCACTCGAGGCTCTCCTCAGTATGGAGAATATAGATATCTGTGCAGTAACAGAAACCTGGTTCAAGGCTCCTGAGAGCACCCCAGCACTACCAGGCTATACCTCCTACCATGCTTTTCGGCCCCAAAACTCGGACCGAACCACAAGAGGAGGGGGAGTATCCATATTCATCAAAGATACCCATACCTCCAGGCTAGTGGCACTGCACGAAGCATCTGAGACCATCCATGTGCAACTAACAGTGAGCAAAACTGCCTTCCAGTTTGTAGCCTGCTACAGACCACCCTCCCAAACTCAGGAACCCCACTCAGCTTTCCTGAAGACAATGGAGAATATGAAGGTCTCTCCAAACACCATTATATTGGGTGACTAACTACCCAAACATAGACTGGGAGCACTACTCAAGCCCCAACATCCTAGCCCAATGGTTCCTAGAATTTATAAACTCAAATGCTATGGAACAACTGGTCACTACTCCCACAAGAGGGGAAAACATATTGGACCTGATCATCACCAACATGGGGACTCTATGTTCCATACCAGAGGTATACCCCTCATTGGTAAGATCTGACCATAAATTAATCACTATGGACATCCATATCCCATCCCCACCCCCAGCAAAGGAAACCACGGTCAAAAACTTCTCAAAAGCAAACTTCCCACTTCTCAAAACATAGGTGGAATCCTTCAAAGCCCCAGGGCCAGTGGAAAATACGGCCCAAACCGCAGAATCCTTTACAAACGCATTCTATGGATACCTACAGGAATGCATGGAGAGTGCTATCCCAAATAAAACCAAGACACACTCCTCCACAGGCAGGAGACCAGTCTGGTGGACCCCAGCCATAAATAAGCTGTACAACAGAAGGATGAAGCTACTACGTGATGGAGCAAAATCCCTGAAAGGGAAGGCAACTCTGATCAGTACTAGCAAGAAACTACGATCCCTCATAAAATCATCTAAGGCTAGCTTCGAAAGAAAAATTGCACAAGACGCTAAAGATAATCACAAGGTTTTCTTTAGTTATGTCAGAAACCTGGGTGGAAACTCTCAGATATGCTCTGAGTTAGTGCAAAATGACAAACAATACACTGAACCCACAGACATTGCCAACATCCTGGCAGACAGGTTCAGTGCAAACTTCTCCCTCCCCCTCCCCCAAATGAGCAAATGACTATCCCAACAGAGTGTAGCCTCCCTGACATCACAGATGCACAGGTGAGAGCTGCCCTATCCAAAGCAAAAAACACAACATCAATGGGACCGGATGGTATCCCAGGCTGTGTTTTACATGAGCTCCAAGAAGAACTGAACCCTCACTTAAAATCACTGTTCAGTCTCAGCCTTACAACAGAATATGTACCCAAAGAATGGAGTACAGCAACAGTGGTCCCACTCCATAAAGGTGGTGCCACAACGGACCCTGGAAACTATCGCCCTATAAACCTAACTAGCCAGGTCTGCAAAGCTATGGAGCGTATCATCATGGAACTCATAAACAAAGACATTGGGAACCTCCAAACACTGGATCCTACCTAATTCGGCTTTGTTAAGGGCAGATCTTGCCTCTTGAACCTGGTCAATTTCTTTGAAACAGTCAACAAGGCCATAGACTAAGGGAAGGGAGTCCACACAGCCTGCCTTGACCTTGCAAAAGCCTTTGACACAATACCCCACTCGGGCATCATAAATAAGCTCACCAGCTTAAATATCAACCCCTATGTCACAAGATGGGTTGCAAACTGGCTTAGGGATAGAACCCACATGGTCAGAATTGCAGGTGCCATGTCAGACTCTAAACCAGTTACAAGTGGCGTCCCACAAGGCTCAGTCCTGGGACCTCTCTTGTTCGGTATATATTTCTCTGAGGTACAGGCTAACACAGGAGGACTATGGCTGACAAAGTCTGCAGATGACTGCAAACTGGGGGCCATAATCAACTCGCCGGCTGACACAAGCATCCTCCAAAAAGGTCTCACAGAGACAGATAACTGGTGCCAGAGCCATGGCCTAAAGTTAAATGCCAAAAAGTGCATAGTCATCCCCTTTGGGAAAAACAAAGTGCCCACAAATTACCACATTTTGACAATCACATTGCCAAAGTGGTTAGAAAGACATTCTATATAGCCCACCTTATCATGAAGGGGTTCACATCTAGATCAAGAGAGGTCATTGTGCCCCTCTACTCGTCACTCATCAGGCCCATAATCGAATACAATGCCCCATTTGGGATGTACCTTACCAGACACCTGCTACAACTAGAAAGACCCCAAAAGTACCTCACCAAGAGGATCAAGGGACTCAAACAGATGCCCTACGCAGTTAGGCTAAAGAAACTCCAGCTCTACTCAGTTGCTTACTGCCTACTCAGAGGTGATTTGTGCCTGACGTATAAAGCCATGTCCAATCCAGAATTAATGGACATGCTCCACCTTAAGAAATCCAAATCCATCAGAACTACACGCTCCAGTGACTTAAACCTCAGCACAGAAATAATAGAACATGCTGGAGGGACAGATTCATATCCCAGAGGCTCCCCTCACTCTGGAACAAAATCCCAATCCATGTCAGACAGAGCCCCTCAATGACCCTCTTCAAGAAGAATGTTGACGTTTGGATGGGAGATCGTAAATTTACCCCTGGGATCTCTTCTGTGTCACTGCTAGACAGAGGCATGGTAAACTATCCTTAAATGGGCTATCTTCTGTGACCTACTATAGAGAGGCACAGTCAACTAATCTAAGAAGGGTGGCGAAAGCCAAACACACTCTGGCTAGGCTTGTAAATGCCCTAGGGCAGATAGCCTAGTATCAACCTATGAACCTAAGAGGCAAGAGTACTTATTTAAATGGTAAGATAAGTTCAGTAGTTTATGTGCAGTTCCATGTTTGCAAAATTCAGGGCAAATATGTTGTTTTCAGGCTCACAAGCTTCCAAGAGTCGGAAGACTTAGATGGCTAACTGCTAGTGAAATATAAAATACTAGGTGGCTGAAAAAAGCTTAAAGCTCACACCCACAGGGTTTAACTGTCACAAGCTCTAGTTACAATTCACACAGCTTTGTGTGTGTTTTTCATATATTCATGTGTTTTTTATATATACATTTGTGTATATATATATGTATGTTTATGTGTGTGCATACATATATATATATATATATAGATATATATATATATATATACATTTTATATATATATATATATATATATATATATATATATATATATATACACATCTATATATACATACATACATATACGCACACATATATGTACGCACACACGTATGATTGCGGTTTGGAAGAGTGAACACTCACATGAGCGAATGTTTTTTCATTCTGTACAAAAACACAAATCCTCACGTGAGTGAACATTCTTCCAAATGGAGTCTCCAGAAAAACTTAAAAATAAAATGTAAAAAGTTGTGGGCATTCATAAGCCATATAGCTGAAACGTTTGATGTGCTTAAAGGTCAATTGCATATATCCCATGTGCCTCTGTTACAGGCAGTTTAAGATATAACGCAGTGAAAACTCTTATCTTGACTAGGTTTTTCTTGTTTTTGCTGTCTGATTTGACTGTGTGACCTTTTTTTACTTTTTGGCTATAAAAATAGATATATTGATATGTCCACATAGGAACACAAAACACAGACATATCTAATCCATTGGGTATCACATTAGATCCCATTTACCATCTACCCTGTGCCAAAATAATTTATATATTTTTCCATTTTATATTAAATGCTTTTCACATAGAGTATAATATAAGAAATCCCTAGCATTATTACCGAGAGGGTGTGTGTGTTTTTGTTTGTGTGGCAATTCTTTAACATTCTTGATATGTATAAATGAGTTTTTGTATAGTTAACATACAAGTAAAGGCCGATATAACATACTTACTTTACAGAATATGTGCATCTGCATGTCTGTGCTCTACAGCACAAATTGTCACAGTCTGTCAAAATAAGCTTCCCTCATACCCCACAAAAGTCTCGCTGTCCCCTCTCCAAGACATACAAAGAATAATTTGGGCCTCCTGGAACAAATCAGCATATAATGCTTTGTACAAGGGCAAACAAAGCATCAAACACAAAACACTTGAAATAATCTAGGTTTGGCTCAACACGATATGTTATCGATTTGCAACAAAATACAGACTTAACTATTACGCTCTTAACTTTAGCCTAATTCCACGTAAAATGAATAATTAATAGTTAATGTTTTAAGGTTTTCAGGGGGGTTAGTATAATGGTTAAGGTGTTTATCTCATAGACACCAGGTACAGGGTTCGAGTATTACGTATGGAAAAGAAATTGGCTAGGCCAAAAATAGTCCACAAGGGCAGCTAGCCTAGTAATTACCAATAAATCTATGAACCTATAAGTGTACACCATTTTCAAACTTGCTTGGAACACCCTTGATCCACTCCAGGGTCCCCTCATGAAGCTGGACATAACATTTAAGAGCTGCATTTCTAGAGTCTTTGCAGCCATCTGCAGATGACATATTTTTATTTGTGCACATGAATATATCTCTATTCTAAATAGGAAACTTTCTAGAGTCTCTGCTTTTTCACCCTATCTGTATATGTATCCTGTATCTATACAGATATATGCATAGTTGGATTTAGGGAAAAGGAGGGAAGGACTGTAACTCTAACCTCGTGAATTTATAAACATGCCCGTACACACACATACTTGCACTTCGGTGATCCTGCATTTGTGCTTCATCATGGAGTATGAATATTTGCAAACATCTGCATGTGGACTGCCTGTGAGGCTTGTATTTCTCTCTCTATTATTCTTCCCAGGATGTTTCAGGTTATTACTTCTGATCCTTTGTTTTCTGACACAAATTGGTGAGAGAACTAAGAACTGCAAAGTTTCTCTTTATCATCCTCCCACGCTGAAAGCAGAAAGCCTTGCTCTGCCCGATTCTAATGTTTTTTAATTGCAGGTCTTGTTATCCTCTTTTATTGACTGTCTGTCACTGTAGTTAGGTGTGGGACGTGTCAAGTCTGTAAGAGTAATTGGCGTTAATCCTCTAGTAATTAACGTTGCACAGAAAATCAACAAACAGCAGCAGCACCAGCTGTTGATATACACATTCCAACTGTGGAAAGAATCACAAATCAATAGAGAGGCTAATAAACTTGTCTACAGGGAAATAAGGCAACCTAACAGCCACGCTTTTCAATGAGTGGTATCTCCTACTATCAGAAAGTAATCACTTATATGGAAACATACATTAAAGTGACAGGTAAATACAGCTTAGCAGAATTAATCTGCCATGTTTCTCTTCATAAAATATCACCATGAAACACAATTAGTCTTAAGATTATTTCTCTTGTCATTCCTTTCTTTGCCTTGTAGCTCTTCCAAATAGGTTTTAATTCTCAGCCCTGTTATCAGCATTGGGAATGTAGTTTCAGAAGTATGGCATTCTCTTTAAAAGCATTACTCCATGCAGTAGTGTTCTGCCTTCCAGCCTTAACGATACACCATGCTTTCTTTCCTGTTGATTAGCATTTTGGCTTTCAGAAAATATTTTTATATTCATTTTCTTTAGTGTTTACTTCACTGCCTTTTTGACTTCTCTTTTCTGTTGCAGAATACATATAATACGATTTTTCGTATCTGATTAAAGAGAGGAATTTTATGCAGGTTTTAAGTATTTTTCTGGTATTTTCTAAATTTAGCAAATTCTTTCCAGAGGTGCAATTTCAAGCCAAAACCAAATACTTTGGGGGAGGGGAATACTACCAATATAGCCTGTAAGGAATCAAATCTGCCTCCCTGAGTCTGCTGCTGATTTTGTGCTCTGAGCTTTTCATTTAGCAATGTAGACAAATAGACTGAAATGAAGATCAATGATCAATAATTAGAAGTTATGTACATACCATAAAGTTCCATGTTAGTTGTCTTCTCTCACCTTCTTTCTTGCTGGATGGGTTCGGAGCCGATCCCCGGCTCCGACTCGGCACTTGCTAAGCTCAAGAACTCATTTTACCAGCTCGAGGCAACCCTATATCCCATGATGCAAGGCGTGACTACCTCAGATCTCGTTTGGTAGCTAGAAGAAAACCCTGCCAAAAAACACTTCTTCCCCAGGAAGAAGATTACTAAATGTAGGAGAAACTAGGCCGATAGCCACTAACAATAATGACTCTTCCTACTGGGAACTCTTGGAAAGAGTGACAACACCCCCAACAAAGGAAGGTACAAACCTCAAGATCAGTCCAGGCCAGGGGGAAGGAAGGAGGGACGCAAGAAAGAAGGCGAGAGAATACAACTAACATGGAACGTTATGGTATGTACAAAACTTCTAACTGTTAAGTTGTCAAACTCGCCTTCATTCTTGCTGGATGGGACCGCGTCCCTAGCACCTCTATCCTGGGTGGCTCACTGGAATAGATTCTTGAGAACTGTGGAACCAAACCTAGCCCTGTCCCTGGAGGCCAAGTCCAATTTGTAATGAGAGACAAAGGTGTGAGGAGTGGCCCAAGTGGCTGCTGCACAAATGGTGTCAATAGGTAGCCTATCCTGAAAGGCTGTGGATGTGGACAGGCTCCTGGTAGAATGTGCTTTTGGTTTAGAGGACAGTTGCTTGCCTCTAAGATGATAAACATAAGAAATGATAGAAGACAGCCATCTGGATAAGGTCACTTTATAGACTGGGAGACCTTTTCTGTTCTCTGCATAAGAAAGGAATAGCTGATCAGATTTTCTGAATTGTTTAGTTCTGTCCAAATAATATCTGAGTTGACGATGGACATCTAAGCAATGAAGTTTTTGTTCAGCTTTGTCTGAATAATTAGGGAAAAAAACTGGCAAATCAATAGATTGATTCAGATTCGTCTGGGAAGCAACTTTGGTCAAAAAAGATGGATTAGGTCTTAAAGATACCCTATCTTTGTGAAAAACCAAGTAAGGGGAACGGACACAGAGGGCCTGAAGTTCAGAAACCCTTCTAGCTGAAGTAACAGCCACCAAGAAAATTGTTTTCCAGGAAAGAAACTTTAAAGAGCATGAAGCAGCCGGTTCGAAGGGGGGTAGAATCAAGGATGCCAGCATTAAGTTGAAATCCCATTGCGGAGGAGGATCTCTGATTGGAGGCTTCAGGAGAAATATACCTCTTAGAAATGCTTTGCAAAGCTTGTGGGACATTATGTTTTGATCCGCTAAACCAACATGAAAATTAGAGATTGCTGCCAATTGGACTTTAACTGTAGAAGAAGAAGACCCTGCTTGAAAAATCTCTGCTAAGAAGTCCAAAACTGAATGCACTGGAGCAGTAAAGGGATCTAAGTGTTTAGACTTCGCCCAGAAAGCAAAACGTTTCCACTTACTAGCATAAATCTTTCTGGTGGAGGACTTTAGAGAAGCTACTATGATATTCCTAACGGGGTTAGAAATCATAGGAAGCCTGGCTAAGGAAGGAAGTGGAGCAACCAAGCAGTGAGGTTGAGAGAACAAATGGCCCGGTGCGGTTGACCCGACTGGTGGGTCAGAAGGTCTGGAACTGGGTCCAGATGCCAAGGCTGTGCCAGGAGATGACGATGCAGGGACGGAAACCAAATTTGTCGAGGCCAGTAGGGGGCAATGAGGATCAACTTGGCTCTCAATACGGTAGCTTTCTGAATAACTTGTGTTATCAGTGGAAATGGAGGAAAGGCATACAGAAGTCCCCGGGGCCAATCCTGGGTTAGAGAGTCTCTCGGGGGAATGGCCTGGTAGAGGAAAGAGGGTGAAGAAGTCCGGGCATTTGCTGTTTTGGGGAGTAGCAAAAGGTCGCAGGAAGGGAAGCCCCACTTCTGAAAAATCTCGTCCACTACCGATTGCTTGAGAGACCACTCGTGTGGCACGAGAATAGCTCTGCTCAGTCTGTCCGCTAAGAGGTTGGATCTCCCAGGGATATGCGTTGCTATCAGAAACCGATGAGAGGAGATCGCCCATTGCCAAAGTCTGAGAGCTTCTCGACACAGTGGGTAGGACCTGATCCCGCCCTGCTTGTTGATATACCAGACTACAGACATGTTGTCCATCTGAACTGCAATAGTCCCTAAGGGAAGAAAGTCGCTGAGGGCTTGCAACGTTAAAAGCACTGCTCTCATCTCTAGGACATTTATATGCAGATGGTATTCTATGGGTTGCCAAGTCCCATGGACCATCCTGCCCTGATAATGCCCCCCCCACCCAATCATAGAGGCATCCGTAGTGACTGTGGCAACCGGAACTGGGGGAACAAACGATCGGCCCTGATGGAGCAGAGGAGAAGACATCCACCAGGTTAGATAAGTCTTGCACAACTGCGTGACTAAAATCTCATGACTCATGGGGAGCTGCTGGAATGACCACTGAGCGAACAACATCCACTGCAGAAGATGCATGTGGAAGCGGGCTAATGGCAGTAGAACAATAGCCGCAGCCATAAGACCCAGAACCTTCAGGACAAATTTGGCTCTGGTCTTCTTGCTGAGTAATATGATCCGAACATACTTCTGAATGTCCAGAATTCTTTGTTTTGTGAGTCTGGCTGACATACTGACAGTGTTTAATTCTGCGCCTATAAAGGTAATAGATTGGCAAGGTGACAGAGAAGATTTTTCGAAGTTTATTGAAATCCCCAATTGTTTGCAGATTTGCATAGTGTAGTCTCTGGCCTTGAGGAGTTGATGCCTGGTGGTGGCGGAGAGGAGCCAGTCGTCTAGATACGGAAACACCTGGAATCCTTGACGTCTCAGATGAGCCGTAACCACTGCCATACATTTGGTAAACACTCTGGGAGCTGTAGTGAGGCCAAAGGGCAGGGCTCTGAATTGAAAATGACTGGACCCCAGCCGAAAGCGGAGAAACCTTCTGGAGCGTCTGTGAATCTTTATATGATAGTACGCATCCTGAAGGTCTATTGAGCACATCCAGTTGTCCTTGCCCAAAAAGGGTAGAATGGACTGAAGCATGACCATCCGGAACCTTGCCTTCTTGACAAACTTGTTTAGTTTGCTGAGGTCTAAAATTGGTCTCCAATCTCCCGTCCTTTTGGGGACCAAAAAGAATCTTGAGTAGATGCCGGATCCTACTTGGTCTGCTGGCACTATTTGGATGGCTCTTTTTGCTAGGAGCTTTGATACCTCCTGCTTTGCCAATTCCCTTAGACCGGGTGAGACGTCTGGAAGGGATTGATGAGGAATGGGATACCTCTCGAAGGGGATATTGTAGCCCTCAGATATGATCGACTGTACCCATTTGTCTTGAGAGAGGGAACGCCAGGCTATTGGGTACAGCGACAATCTTCCCCTGACTGCCTCCAAGGGTGGGCAGTCGGGCAACACCTCAGGGATGCTGGAAAGGTTTATCAGGGAGAGTCTCCCTGCTACCCTGATTCTGCGGACCCCCTCTGCCCCTAGGGCGGCGTCTATTATTATTACCCCCTCTGCCTCTGGGGGTAAACTGACCACGTGTGTCCGGCGTGACTCCTTGAGATTTACAGAACCACATTTTCCCTCCCTTCTGACCCTTTGGACAGGGTCTTGAAGGGGGTGGAGAAATGGACTCCTACGGCAGAAAGGGCCTTGCCGTCTTGTTCACACCTGGTCAAGGTATCCTTCACCTGAGGCCCGAACAAAGCCGAACCATCAAAGGGGGTATTGGTGAAGGACGCCTTAAAGGGGTCTGCAAAATTACAAAGCCGCATCCAAGCCTGATGCCTAAGTGCCACTCCTGTGCATGCGGCCCTACACGCCCCATCGGCTGCATAAGAAATGAGCCGATGGAGGAGTTAGTCAAAGAATTGAGGATTCCTAGCTGTGAGGCAATCTTTTCCTGAGCCCCAGTCGCCGAAGGATCCTGAACCACTTCACCTAGTTCCTTGAGAATGTCTCTCTGAAGTCTGGTAAAGTGACAAAGGTAGTTCAGCGAACGCATAGCAAAGGTCGCTGAAGAAAACATCCACTTGCTGTACCTATCCATGGTCCTAGAATCCTTATTAGGAGGATGGACAGGCACAGAAGGATCAGCAAGTTCCTTCTTGGTGGCCGCCGCCACCACCATAGCATCAACAGGGACGCCCTTAGAAAGAAACTGTTTGTCTGCAGGGGCTGTAATAAATTTGGAGGGCCTCCTAGGAACTGGTTCCACAGAATCCGGGGCTGCCCACGCCTTCCGAGCCACTACCTGCATGAGTGGGTCGAAAGGCGGAGACACCCAGGAGGTGGAGGGTCGAGACCCAAAAGCCTCCAGGTATACCGACTCATCCTCGGAGGGGTCAATGGAAGGCCAGTTCCCCCTCTGCTTAAGGAGTTCCAGGATGTCTGAAAAGGAGACATCCTCAGAGGGGGACCATGGGGAACCCTCCGACTCATCTAAGTCGGTATCTGATGTAGTAGACTCAGGGGAGTCTGTGTGCTTCCTCTTACACGTCCTCTTACGCGGGGGTTCTGCTGCAGGATCAGGAGAAACCTCGGAAGAGGAAGTTATTCCCAATGGGGAAACCTGGGGTGATGGATCTCTGGGTCCGGGAGCAAGAGACTGGCAAGAGACATCAACAGGCACCGAAGATGGAGGAGCTAAAGGAATAGACCGTTGACCTAGCTCAGGGGCTAGGACACTCCTCATCACCTCGAAGGCTCCTCTCCCAGGGAGGCCAGAAGAATCCCGCTCCGAAGAAACAGGAATCCCCAGCCCCACCAAAAGAGAAGGCTCCGAAGCCGATGTCGGTGCCGAGCTCACCAATGCCGAAGCTCCAAGAGGGAGAGCAGGGTTGGACAAGGGTCCGATGCCACTCGCCCCCTCGGAGCTGACAAGGGAGACCCGACGACCGGATCCCTCCAAGGAAGGTCTCATGGAGGAGATCGGAGCCAAAGACGTTGGAGCCGAAAGGGGAAGTATTGGCTCCAGCGCACCCACGGTCCCCGTTCCGAGAAGCTCCGGCTCCGAACTCTGAAGGAGAGTCAGAGGAGGAAGTTCAGGGGGATGAGAAATAGCAGACGTCTGTTGAGACGGGCTATGGAGCATTTGGGCTAGTGCCTGTGACTTCAACAGTCTGCTTACCACCCTCTCTAGATCGTGGTCTGACAGCCTGGAAGATCTTGAAGATCGGCTCCGATGGCTCCGCTCCAACAAAAGAGGAGATCCCGGAGCCGAACGAATCGACTCCAGGGAAGGAGACCGAGATCTCTTCCTGGATGGAGCCATCGGAGCCAACGACCCCTCGGTTCCAGATGGAGCCGAAGACTTATTGGCTCCAATACTAGATAAAGACACGTCGGCTCCGGCCGGAGCCGACAAAGTAGACGGCGCTGACACAACCACTTCCAAAGTGGAAAGATCGGCTCCAGCCGGAGCCGATCTCGACTCCGAAGGAGTCGGAGCCACAGCCGAAGGCTTGGAAACTACAGCCTGGGCTTTAGATGGCTTAGAGGGTTTAACCAACCCAGCCTTGGTCGGAGAACCCTCTGGCTTTAACAAGCCATGAAGAATCAATTTGTTTCTTCGTTCCTGCAGGACTCTCTGGCTAAAGGAGTGACAAATGGCACAGGAGTCCTGCAGGTGTAAAGGCCCCAGGCAGTACACACAAGAAGTGTGACCGTCTGACAGAGACATTTTCTGACAGCACGAGTCACACTTCTTGAAGCCTGAGACCTTCACTTCCTTAGACATAATAACACACAACAGTCACACAGTTAACCCCCAAAAAACAGCAACACACAACCTGACAGGAATTAACTGAGAGGGAGGGTTAAGGCCTGAAGAGAAGGAATAAATCCTAACGTAAAGGAAGGGAATATAGGGTAGGAGATTATCTATAAGTATAAAATATACTTAATACAAGAAAATATAGGAGGTAAGGGAGAAAAAACCCTGACTAATCTTTGTAAATTGAAGCTTTACCTGAGCTGGTAAAAAAGGAGACCTCTTCGCGAAGCGGCAAACGAGATCTGGGGTAGTCACGCCTTGCATCATGGGATATAGGGTTGCCTCGAGCTGGTAAAATGAGTTCTCGAGCTTAGCAAGTGCCGAGTCGGAGCCGAGGATCGGCTCCGAACCCATCCAGCAAGAATGAAGGCGAGTTTGACAACTTAACATAAGTTCTTATCTAGAACTTGTGTTAAGCACATTTCATGCTTGTAAACAAACATAAGAAAAACTTTTTTTTTTATAAGAGAGAGTACATGACTATGAGTTTTCATTAAAATGTTTTAATCTGTTACAAATATTTTTTTTTCTTTTATTTTGGCAAATATTTCCCATGGCAGCATTTTATTTCATTTGGGTAACAGCATTCTTGAATTGAAACCCGGTTATACTCTTGTCGGAATTTTTTTTTTTACCCACATATCCTGTCTAATCACCACAAATGCAGCAGACATTTTTAATACCAATGTCCTATTCTACATCACTCAGAGGCCTAATGCATGCCAGTTGATTTGAGAAAGTATCTTCGCTGGGTGAGTTCACCCCCACCCCACTACCACCACGATCCCTCTGATGCTGAGGGATGCAGATTCCTTCACCTACTCATATAAAGGACGAGAAAGCAGGACTTTTATTAGAGGCAAGTCAGAAAACTTCATTACTGAGGCAGTCATTCAAGGTCTTCTACCACAGACCAACAGATACACGGATATCAAACAAGTGCTGTCTATATGTCCGCAAGAGATGTACAAAATGTCTTGCACTGTTTCCCAAGAGCAGCTCTACCATCCCATCATCTTTACCTCATTCAGGAGGATTTGTAACCTGCAAATGCAGCATTAATTACAGACCAGCAAAGCAATGAATAGCTCTCAATCGGATGTTTTCCTGTTGTAGGGGAAATGGACATCACAGTGTTACTGTCCTTTTTCTAAATTAAATCTCACATTAGTTGGGCAAGGAATTTGTCTCACCCTGCATAATGCTAAGTGGCTGACAAGTTTAGAATGGATACCATAAAACTGATGGAAGCATGCCTAGTGTATAAACAGATGGACAGAGATACAGGCACCATAGCACTGCGTTATGGAAAATGACAATAGATGTTCGAGGAATTAGTATAAACTTGTGGAACATTGTTTTAAAAAGATTAAAAATACAGTGAAGGGCATGCCTGTTTCTGTGGTGTCACTGGTTGATAAGCAGCTTATTTGTGGAGTTTTTCTCCCCTGGCCTCCGCTGAAAATGGACCTGCATCCAGTCGGACATTCCCGGTCAACAAATGTAAATAAATAAATTTGCCCTGGCATATGGTTGAGTGTGGCAATATGTTGATTGTTATTGACTGCTCATAGACATTACTTAATTTCCAATTAGTAATGCTCTGTATTGCATGTCTTCATCCTAATATTTATGTATGGGAGGGAATGATATAATGGTTAACGTATTTACCTCACAGACAGAGGGTTTGATTCTCATCTTTGAGGGAAACTGGCCATGCCTGAGATGCCCCACAAGGGTGGTTAGGCTAGTATTTATCTGTGATCCTGTGAGCAAAAATCACAGTAAACCAGTGAAAAATAATTGCTAATAGTATTTCCGCTTTTAAGAAACTAGTGATTAAATCCAGCTCCTCTGTATATGGATGCAGAAATAAAACACCTGAAATCATGGTATCTAGACTGCCATGTTACATGAACACAAAGTCAATGTGCGAGAAAGAAGGATAGAGCGAGAAACATGATCCTGTTATGAGAGGGTCCCAGCAGGCCACTTTGGGGTATAACACACAGTAAAATAATTTGCTATGTATGCTGATGACAGATACCAAGGATGATTGAGAAGACTTGGCACTACAGTACAGATCATGGCACAGTATTATATCTACTTAATGCAGTACAGATCAAGATATAATTTTATGTACATATCTATATACATAATCTCTTTCTCTCGCTCTCTCTCTCTCTATATATATATATATATATATATATATATATATATATATATATATATTACATGATTTCATACAAGTACATTGAATGAACAAATGAAACCCAGTACAAATTAAAAATAAATACTCAAACCACCAAAAAATTAATAAAACATTAAACGACACAGACATGAAAAACAGATGAAGAGCCCCAGAAACTACCCATTATCCAACACTGTGATAAATTAAGAACCCCAGTATTCAGGAAGGCAAGAATAGCGTAAGCTAACTTATTTTCTATCACTTTTCACAATCTTTCTTCACTTGTTAAAAAAGTACGGTTTAGGAGATGAAACCTTGATTGCATAACAGCAGAGCTACTGCTAAGCTTTGATTTTAGGCACCAAAAAGAGGTGACTGCATAATATAGGAGCTTATCAGTAGGTAAAACAAATTTAGAAGTTAAAAGTACTGTAGGACTAATTCCACAATTTACGTTTGCTTACTGTGCTTGGGAGTTAATGGCATGTAACATACTGCATTTGCATAAGTAAGCAGTAGAGATTTCCTCAAGCATTGTTCCAGCATGATCTACAGTGTGTTGTTTTTCATAACATGATCCAATCAGCAGTTGCATTTCAATGCACTTGTCTGGATTATTTTTGGTGGGCATACAGATGAGTATTGCTCCCTTTGTGTCTTGCTATTAACCCTTAAATATTCCTCATATATATTAGTTCTTAACATACCAGTGCCCTATCTCTGCAGTGGTTTGTGCTGAAGCATAGTGCTTCATTCCTCTTTTGCTCATTGCAACTCTCACTCGATGGCACAGCCTCAAATGTAACTACATTTCCCTTGTGGAAGCGACATTGCCCACTGCCTTAGCCTTTTCTGTTCCTTGCAATTAGCGCCGATATAAAAATTTCAGTAGTAGTACATACATTATACTCTATAACTGAAAAGGCTACCGATACAGCGTTTCATTAGGAAGACTACAGCCATAATCCCTTACAAAGTTTAAACTTATTTACCGACAGTAGTTAAGGGATCATATAGTACCATCTGTATACCCAAGTCTCTTTATGCATGATAGACTTAATATATGTTGTCTACTGTCTTGATTAACTAACTGTATTATTACTGATGGAACCTATCTGCCTAAAGAGCCCTTTGTAGTATGCTTTTTTTTTTAAATTACTGTATTACTCTTACTGAGTGTTTTTCATTTTTACTGTACCAATGATGTCTGTAGCTTTTTTATCTTCCCACCTGCTAAGATTTGTAAAGATTATTAAAATAATGTGATTTGCAGTCAATGTGTTGTTAGGAAATGTGCATTTATCTGCTTGGTATATGTTGCTTACTACTGCCGCACTAAAGTAATTTTTTTCTCCTTTGTAACTATTTTTTCTCCTTTGCTTTCCATACCATCTAGTACCTAGCTCTTGAATCTCAATAACCTGCCTTTGGACACTGACTTCTCTTGCCTGAAGACTAAGGACCTTCTACTACCAGCTGCTTCATCCCAGTGTCTCCTACCCTTGTTCCCTAATAATAATAAGGCAAGCAAGAAAGTATGTTATCTTCCTAAATTTTCTGAAAAGTATAGGGCTGTACCAAGAGCTTGTAGGTGGTTTAAAGGTCACTTCTAAGCCAGGACAGCCAGCAGCCATACCTTTTAGCCTATATATTATTCCTCATTATTATTTGAAATAAATTCCATCAATAGTCTCTCCCACCTTCCCTTGCCCAGACTTCCCCCTCTTAGAATTTTCCTCTAATTACTGACTTTGTCCACTAGGTGGCACCCTTACCCAGTTCTACCAAATCCACTACCCTAAAGCATAACCTCACAGAATTCCTCGTCCACTTCTTTGCTTCTCTTCAGTTAATTTTATTTTTTATTTATACTTTTAGCACCTTCCTATCCTCCCACCATACCTCCCACTACTCTGCCTACCTCTCTTTGTACCTACAACATTACTTACCATCCTTCAAAGCACTTTTTCTCTGATTGTTCTTCATATGCTTCTTCCTTCTCTTGTCTCTGCCCGCTCTATTCACCCTGCGGGCTCACTCCACTCCCCTACCCTACCCCCAAATTCCACCCACCCCAGTTGCCCTTGACTTATACTTCTAAACCACACTCTCCTTCCCATGCAATAAATCAGAAGGTTTCACCATCCTAGATAATTGAACCACACCTTTTCTTCACATAACCATACTCTAACTCCAATTATTTACAATCTTAACACCAACCTATACCTCTCTTTCTGTCCTAGGCCTTTACTACCTACCTAATAGTATCCTGAACCAATTCTACCATCATGTCTACCATAACTACCTCAACACTAGCTAAATTACTACTCTGTGCCACACTCATATCTGTTCTAACCTCAGCATATCAGTTAACCTCCTATGAACACCTAAATAATTCTCAGTTTAACAATCCAACAAAATAAACAGCCATATACACTCTCACTTTCACCCATAATAATGTAACTATTACATCCAAACCTAGATACCTTCTAGCTAAATACCACAGACTGGCCCATATTAAATGCAATAACCTAATAACCAGGAAATTCCATTATCAAGTTAGTAACATACATTATCTTTTGCTTTCACTAAAAAAGCATTCCTTACAGGATGGAGACATCCATCCTAATCCTGGCCCACCTAATGTCCTATCCACTGAACATCTTACAACACACCCTCTATTCCTCACATCCCCAACAAACAGCCCAACTCTCTCCTCATAGCACATCTCAATATCCAAAGTGTGAATAACAAAGTTTCCCAGTTCCATGCTCTCCTTGAGTACACTCTAATATTTTATGTTTTTCAGAGACTTGGTTAAAACCTAGAACACAAGACAATGAAATTATCCCACCAGGATATAACATATTGAGACTTGACCATAAAAAGAGAAAGGGAGGGGGAGTAGCTCTTCTTTTTAATGATGGACTACAAGTCACCTCTTTACCTATAACCCACCAAAGGACAACAGTGTTGAAGTCCTTATTTCCAAATTACAGCTTAACTCTAGTAAACCCATATATATCTTCTGTATCTATCTACCTCCTGGAAACAATATCAGTACACTGGATGATATTCTTAGCTGGGTCTCCTCAACCTTCCCACAAGAAACTATTATGCTAGGGGACTTCAATATATATTGGAAATGCATCAATACTGAACATCCTACTACCTCTCATATTAACCTTCATGGCTTCTCTCAGACCATTACCTCCCCAACAAGAATTAACAAACCAAACAAAAAAAGAGAGCACTTTGGATTGGATCCTTATTAATAATTACCAACAAACGTATAAAGTTGGTATCCTCCCTGATGATGTAAGTGACCACTCCTTGACCTACATAATCAGGCAAAAGTTTGATACCTCTCACCTAGCATCATAAAGGACTATACGGACCAACAAGCAATTTAACCAAGGGCTATTCCAGAGTGAACTCAGTGCCTGTGATTGGTCTCAACTAAAAACCCTCCTACTTGAAGAGGCTGTCAAATACTTTAACTCTAAGTTCTTAGAAATCCTGGACCAGCATGCACCTAAACGTACTATCAGAACTAGGTCTAGACCTGCCCCCTGGCTTACTAATGAAACCAGGCAAAAATTCCTCCTCAGAAATAAAGCCTGGACTAGGTGGCGAACTACCAAAAATACATCAGGTCAACAAATCTTTAGAAAAATGAGAAACATGAAAAAAAGCAATACTCTCAGAAAAAAAAAAACATTTACTGTAAAATGCAGCAAACACACCAAAACAATCCTCAAAGATTCTGGGCAAGTATCAAGAGACTCCTACACCCAGGTCACTCCAGTACACAAGCCCCAACAGGTGCAACACGAGACTCCTATCTAAACTGCCAATGCCTTCAATTCCTTCTTCACAGAGACTATCCAATCACTAGCCAGTCAGCTATCTCCCGACAGATCCAGTCTTCTTAACTCTTCTCCCAGCTATCTTCCTACCTTCCGATTACAACCCACCTCAACTAAATTTATCTATAAACTCATTCTAAAACTTAAGCCTTGTACTCCATCTGCCGACCAGATCCCAGCGGAATACCTACAAAAAGCAGCAAAAGAAGTAGCTTACCCTATATCCATCCTGATTAATAGAACCACTAACAAGGGAAGCATCCCTGACATATGAAAAATCTACACATTATCCCCGTACATAAAGCTGGCAACTCTAATGATTACTCTAACTATCAATCCATAGCCCTACTATCCCCCTTAGCAAAAATAATGGAAAAATGCATTCACCATCAGCTTCTAAGCCGTTTAATTCAACATAACATACTAGCTGAAAGCCAACATGGCTTTAGGCCATTCCACAGTACTACTACTGCTCTCATCTTTTACTAATATTATTAACAGAAACCGCAATAATAATGTTCTCTCTCCCACTCTATTTTCTGATCACTCAAAAGCATTTGATATGGTGAACCACTCTTTAATTATAAATATTCTGAAATCACTCTATCTTGATACCTTTAGCTGCACAATGGTTTAGTTCCTACCTCAGCAATAGGCAACAGGCTGTGCTCTGGGAGAATAAACTATCATCCCACCTGCCAGTCTCACTGGGTGTCCCTCAGGCTCCATTCTAGGCCCTCTCTTATTCTCTATATTTATTAATGATCTCTACTTAGCTATTCATCAAGCAACCTGTATACAATATGCAGATGATACAACTTTAATCTGCACAGCTAAATCTTCATCTGAACTACAATCCTTAACTCAGAAGATGTTTAACATAGTAGATACTTGGTTCTTAAAACGTTGCCTCCTCTTAAATCCCCTAAAAAAACAAAGCTCCTTCTCTTTACTCCTACCCATAAATCCATGCCTTTAGATTTCTCTATTATTTCTAACAATGGTACCCTCATATCCTCTGACTCTACTACCAAACTACTAGGAATTACAATAGACAATAACCTGAACTTTGATACCCATATTAATAACAGTATAAAAACAGTCAACAGAAAAATGGGCTCCCTATACAGGATCAAATATTTTCTCACTCCAATAGCCAGAACTACTACTGCCCACTTCCATTGAATCTCAACACTTCTCTATGTCTCACCAATATACACCAACCTATCAAAGCATAATCTTCTTTAACTACCTCTTATAATAACATTGCCAGATTTGCAACTGGTAATCCATTTAGAACTCATCACTGTCTGAATCTAAAACAGCTAGGATGGCTTTAACTGCAATATCAGCTTAATTTCAACCAACTTACCATTACCCATAAGATCCTCAACCAGCCTAACACTCCAATACTGTCAAACCTCATAACTCCTTATAAAAATCTTAATACCTTACACTCGGCTAATAAACTTCTACTTAGCATTAGTAAGTCTAACAACATGGCAGGTAACTCTCTTTTCTCAAACACAACTGGGAAAAACTGGAACCTTCTACCTAGTGAACTTACTTCACTTCCTTCCCTACTCCACTTCAAACAAAAACTCAAAATATACCTTAAAACACACTGGTTATGCCCTTGCACCAACTCTGACTAACCTACCACCTCTGTTACTAATTTTACTCCTAACTCCACTCTGACTTTTGATTCAATGTTCTTTACTGCAAGCATTGCAGGAATTGTAAACTTGCATACAGTTATGATCTACCTTGCATCTTATTCTATATGTTGCAAATATTCTTAAGCAACCATTCTCAGGAATTGTAAACCTGGAAAAGTTCAATCTATATTTTTGTAAATATTTTTCTGCAATGTACTGTAAAATGGTTTGAAACATCTGCTATGTTAACTTGATTGTAACATTATATATACTGCTTTAAATTGTAACCTTTTACATTTGGTATAATATATCTGTCTTGGAGCTTTTCTCCCCGGGCCTCTACTGAAAATGGACATATATCCAGTTGGACTAGCCCGGTCAACAAATGTAAAATAAAATAAAAATAAAATAATTTCTATAGTTTAGAGAGATATTTGTGCAGTTTTCTAAACCTGTAAAGTAAACTTTCTGATGCATTTTAATAGATGCACTAATGCTAGGCTTAAGCCCTCCCACATTGATTGACAACACTGTAACATCAAGCAAGGCTCTGAAATAGAGACAGAGTCAGACCACTAACTTATTTTGTTTCCAGAGGGCATTAAAGTGAAAGGTCACAAGTGCCTTCTCTATATTGTAACTGTTTAACTAGGATTGGTGTAAGGAAACTTTATGTTGTTGGTATCTCCTCCCTTAGAATGGGTTTAGCTGCCCCCTTTCACCTTTTTGTATGACTACTGAGGTGTTTTAGGAATACTTTCCATACCTGGCTTGCTTTCTACTGAAGCCCATTCATTTATTTCTTACTCTACTGCTGGACCCTAGACACAGTCATGTTTGTCTCTCAGTTGTAAGGTACAATGAGTTGCTATTGATTTTGGCTGCTGCCTGCACCCTGCCTGCTACATATATCTGACTCCTAGCTCCCTGTATACTTCCTCCAGACTGGTCTGGCCTAGTTCTATCACCTTTAACACCCTCATACTGCTACGTTATACACCGTTCTTAGCTCTCTCTAATATGGTTTTCGCTGTTTTTCAGTGTTAATACTTCAGACTTTTTGCTGTTATTTTTTAACAGTGCCACAGCTATTGCTGTGTCCTAGTCTATTAAGACATTTGTACTTACATGATCCTGACTGAGGGCTTTCCTGCAGGAGCCCGTTTATTTATTACCCTGTTGCTGTAGCCTATACATGCTTCTCTCATACCTGTAAGGCACAGTGACTTACTATTGGATTTTGGCTGCTGCTTGTCACCTGTCTGCTATAAGTTATGTCACTCCTAACTCCCTGCCTACTTTTCTCATCTGGATTGGCCTATTTCTATCTCCTTTAGCACCATCATACTACTATTTGCTACACTGTCCCTTTCTCTCTCCCACTGATAATAGTTTCCCTGTGCTGATCCTGTCTGATTGTTTTCCTGGAGGACTCAGTTTAATCCCACTTGGCTTCATTTCACTTCACTTACCACTGTACCTCCATTCCGACACACCCCTATCATAAATTGGGCCTATTGATCCCTATCTAAATTTTAACATGTTACAGCACCCCTCACTCCTTCCACCTGCAACACCATAACCATCATCATCAACAACCCCCTTTTTTCTGGTTTTCTACATGTAGTTTGGGTATTGTGTTAACTGTCACCATCTCTCTCGACTCAGTGTCACAATATTGTCTTCTCCGATACTCACACTTGACTATCACAGACCTCTCAAATTAGCGACTAGTTAGCATAATGGTTAAGGTCTCTGTCTCCCATGCACAATGTGCAAGATTTGATCCTGACCTCGAGCCAGTGCCTGTTTGGAGTTTGCACATTCTTCCTGCATCTCTGTGGGGTTCTGCCCACCGTCCAAAAACATATTGTTTCCATCTCACTCTCTCCAGTGAATGGATCTGTGGGCAGCAGCACAGACTCTACATGGTGACTATAAGGGAAAGGGTTATATAGGCCAACCGCTTTGGGCATCTACTGTGGTGTGCAGTATCCTCAAAATAAGAGAACACCTATTACAAGCTGTACTGTGGCAGGGCTAGCCACTTGACAGTATAAAATATGGCTCTAGGTGATTAAGCAACATAACCATCTAACAAATAACCACTCAGTGTCTCATGCCTCCCAGCCACCGAAATTACATCTGCCTCATCTGCTCTTTATACTATTACATGTACCTAGATGTCAGTATTAGTGTCCTTGGTTATATTTTAATCTTTATACCTCTGACTGCCTTCAAATTTCATTGATACTCCTCCATTTAGTTTCTCATTACATAATTACAATTAGCTAATAAGACAAATCTTCTCCACTTACGTCTCTTTATTAACTCCACATCTGTGTCCCACCCCTTCATACTATACTTTTCCTCTTCTCTGTAACCAGCAAAATTTCAAATCTTTCTCCAAGCACCATGTCTCCTGCTGTTGCTACTAACATCTTCTCTAACAAACTATTACTGTTTACTTTCATCTCTGTACAGCTCTCTCACTGTAGTTTAATCAGCACACTATGAAATCAGGAGTTCGTAGGTAGGTACTAGGCTATCGGCCAAACGGCCTACATAAGCCTAGCCAGCAAAGTTCCATAGCTTACGCCACCCAAGAAAGTTATTTTCCTGTGCCACTGTCGAGCAGAGACACAGAAGTGATCCCCGGGATGTATTTCCCATTTCCTAGTTGCTTTACAAATGTATCTCCCTGCCTTTTTAATCTCTCATCTTGGCTCCATTTTAAGCACAGAATTCTTCACTACCACCACTTTACTCAAAAAAAATAAAATGTGCACGAGTCCCGTCTAAATCAATACACCACCTCTCAAACAATCCCTCAGAGTGGTAATGTCCACCCCAGCCCAGTCCCTGAAAACTCACTAAATAATTTAATAAAGAACTACCCCAGCAAAATTGTGACCTGACTAACCCTCCTTCAATCACCTCCTCAAACTATATCTCTTCCCATCTGTACTGTCCTAACATTAAACCACCACCTAGTCATACCAATAAAACTAGCAGATAAAAAACACTCATCCCATCATTTTCCCACTGGTCTTCCAAAAAACTAAAAAGTGAATGTTGTCACTTTAAACCCCCATAGAATTTGTAACAGAATTGTATAAATAAATGCTTGGATATTGCAATATAACCCTGACATTCTTGCCATCACAGAAATCTAGCTTAAATCTAACATTAAATATTCCAAATTACTGCCTCCTGGCTACAATATTATCAGAGCTGATAAGCTCCACAAGACAGCAGGTGGGGTAGCTTTGATTTATCCAGGTTTATGCAATCTCTCTCTCGCAATTCACACAACATCCCAAAATTACAAAATGCCAAAATACTTGTATCACTGTTAAAGCTTAACAAAAAAAAACAGCTGTGTTTTGCTGCAGCCTACATCCCACATTGAAGTAATGTAACAGCTTTAGAAGAAATGTTCTCCTAGGCAACCAATAATATACCTTATGAAAAACTAGGAGATGTAAATATTTACTGGCAGAGCATCATTCAGACTTTCTTTTAGCTAGTATAAGCCTTTATGGTTACACACGATTTATCAAAACAAACACTACATTTAATAATACCAATAGTAAAGGTGCAATTACAGACTGGATGCTGGTCTTTGACCCTAGTAAATTTAACCACATCTGGAACCTGTCCAAACTCAATCAGTTATAACCTTCAAGCCTATATCCATAGAAATACCAACCTAAACACTCATTAACGTAAAACATCCCAAGACATTTCTAAATTTGATAAAGACTCCTTAATATATTGAAAACCATTAATTGGCTTGCCACAAAAACTGTTCCTCTCAATCATGCATTCAGTACTTTAAATACATTATTTTTAAATACTCTAAATAGACACATCCCACTCAGCAAAAAAAAAAAAAAAGTGAAAAATAACCAAGTGCTGTGCCTCACTATCCAAACAAAAACTACAATGTCTAACAGGGATAAAGCTTGGAAAGAATGGTTTAAATTTAAAACTCCCTATAACCTGCAAATTTATAGAGAATTATGCAACTGGAGTAAAAAAAAAAGTTAACTTAAATTAACAAAAAAAAAAATTATAGCCATCTACAACCTCAACACAAAAATGATCTCAAAAAATTCTGGATGTCAATACATAACCTGTTACACTCAGGCTCAAACAAGGAACCCAATGCTTCTCATAATAGTTCTCCCCTAGAAATTCAATCCTTATTCAATACCGATCATAGAAAGCATTGTGTCCCTAACTTAAAACTCTTCACCCCCATCCAGTGATTCTACAACCCCCTCAATAACACCCAGTCCTAGTAATTCCATAAACAACATGGCTAAAAGCAGCATTTACCATAAACCTTATGCAGTGCCACATCCTTTATTCCACCCACCCCACAGCATCCTCAAATGAACCTAATCCACCTTCTATATCCATTGCTAGAAACTTCCACTCTGGATGTGTCCACATCAATGGTAAAAAAAAAAAAAAAAAGTTCTGTATTAGGCTTTGTAATAACGTTATTTAACTGTAATCATATTATGTCAATGTGACGCTTTTCTCCCTGCATCCAGTCAGGCTTTCCTGGTAAAGAGATGTCAAACAAATAAAGAACCAGACATCTGAATTCATGTGACAACTAGCTTGCTGTGTCCCACTGTTCTTCACTGTAATGCAGCAGTGTGACCCTAAGTCACTACATCCGCTAGCAGAGACTCAGATACCAGCAGCAGCCACCCGTTGGACCTGTGCACATTACATGGCAGTGGAGGCAACAAAATATTTAGTCCATTTGGGCCCCTGAAAAATATTAAAGTTATAAAATGCCAAGATATACAAGAAGAAGCTAGAGCCATATAGAATAAATACAAATAATTCAAGTAGTGGTAGGGACAACAGGACTAAAAGAATTTCAAGCATACATATATGCTACTAGTACAGGTAACTCCATATGCAGAAGGAAGCAAATCTGAGTTCATTATGGGTGCGACAAATAGCATTCATGGAAAGCATGAAAGACTACAATATTAATCAATTGAACCTTAATGGTATCCTGATTTAAGAATGTGGTCTACTCATGTCATGGTCATAGAAACCATAAACATTTTGAGAAATAAAAAACAAAGGTCCTCACATGTTCACAATATCTGTGAAGTGCCGCAGAAAACACAGTGAGGCATGCACAGTTATCTAATGATTATGCTGAGTAATGACTGGTTGAGTCACACTCTGCATCAAACATCTCCACATACACCACCCCAAAAAAGGGGCATGGTTTGGTCACAGTCATCCTCATTTGCACAAGTGCCTGAAGACCCAGGGAGATTTGGCCTGTCTACAGTACTTGGGGAACCATATTTTAAGATATGTATGGACAAGGATTACTGGAAGAGGAAGTATTGAAGCTGAATATGATCTCAGTGGTCAGGGGTGAAGGTGCAACTGCAAGACTGTGCAGTGGAGTGACTGTGATGAGGCATTGGCTGAGAGACACTGTGGGACCCTACAAGGGCCCAACAATAGAAAGCCTATACAGGTAGAGATGTTTCCTAATGGATGCAGGTAGTTGTTGGTCTTGATTCAATGAGACCTACATGATGCATGCACACAATGCAGCCTTCTTAAGTTGGCCTGTGTCATGGCTAACCCCACCACTGCCAGAAGGATACAAATACCTAATTTCTGGCAGGTATAGACTGTGTACCTTGTGACAGTCATTTTATGCACCAGGCATGGGTTGAAGAGAGATGCAGGTCACTGATGGTGGCCTCTGGCTAATATTGTCATAGAGGTGGCCACTGTAGCAATGTGGGTCAACACAGATCATACAAGCTTGATAATATTGTGCCATCATATAAAGACCATCCACAACACCTACAATTTTTAGTTCCACATGTATATCAGAAGATTGTCCTTGGTAACAGCCTTGCACTTTTCTCATTTGAGTTTCAGAGATGCACATGTGAGGGGCTAGCTGAGATGATGGCTGATATCCTGCTGTAGTACTACCTTTCATTAGCCCTCTGCTGGGCTACAACTAGGGTACCCCAAGTAGTAGTCAGCATTGCACGCTATGCAGTGTGTGTCTGTGTGTGTGTGTGTGTGTGTGTGTGTGTGTGTGTGAGAGAGAGCTACATTATTAGCATAATCAGCAAGTGTATGCTCAACTAGAAATGAGATGGAGAGTGTCACTGCATTTAGGAACTGTTGCTCAATGTCCATGTCGGTGTCACTGGCAAACCCCAGCCTAGGAATGACAAATGCCTTGTTTGATTATTACCCAACCTTTACAGGTGTCACAGTACACAGAGTTATTTTCCAGTGGATGCAATTACACAACGTTATATGTGATTACTTTTGGATTACATATATTATGACTTGCACTGTGCATGCTACCATCCTTAGCCAAAATGAACTCTTAACTGTTGTGGCATTTGCTGTGTCTGACTGCCTGATGGATAATGGACAGAGGATGTGGTTACTGAATTTAGTGTTGTACAAGTGGTATGCCAGGCTGCCTTGGTATGTATCTGACTGTTTTCCAGGACAGAGAAGAAACCTAGCTACCTACAGACCTTGTGTTGCTACCTCCATGTTATGATAACTTTCCTGTCAGCGTCATAATACAGGGAATGCCATAAAGGATATTTCCCTGTGAGGGTTGAGTTGGACAGGTAACAACCTCCTGTCACAGAATGTTTTATTGCTATGTTGTGTGCTTATTTGCAACCCTTCGTATCTTGCCATTCGTACACCTCAAACACCCACAGCATTGATATCTTGCACTACTGATTCCTACACACAGTCATGTAGAAGTTTTCTGGTACCCCATCTCCTGTACATAAGCTGTCCATGTGTAGAGTATCTGTAACAAGACATACATTGTTCTCTGTAGGGCTGAACTTCCACCACTGCTACCTATTTGTATTGGAGATCATTCACATGCCTAGGGGAATAAGACATCATAGACGGGAAAGTATATGTATGTGCACCCAGCTGGCAATATCAGGGAGAAGGTAAATTGACATGCACATTCCTCAGTACAACAGGCTAGGTGCAGTGTGAGGGTCTCATACATTTTTGTCTTGTGTCAGAGAGCTGCTGCCTGCTGCTGGCTCTCTCCATTCACAAGTGCATGAGTGCAATTTGTTAAAAAATGATGATGTTGCAGAAACTAGGATTTCCTGGATAGTATGTGGGGTGGTTGGCTACCTAGTGTCAGTGGGCTACCATCCCTTGCTAGGTGTGTATGTTTTCAGGTGCACAAGTGCAGTAGGAAGTAGCTACAGCTCTTTATTGCACCATATGCACCTCTGATCAGTAGAATTACTATGCAGATACTGAAAATAGCAAGCTATGTTTGTCTCTGACAAGTGTATCCATAGCCAAAAAATGGTAGATATCTCTGTACTACTTGTGGAATATCTCTGAATTTTGTGCTACTTCTGTACTGGCAGAATGTGATTCAAGTTACAAACTTAAATTTGCTACTCATTTGCCTGTTCCTATTTTAACATCCAAGATGGAGGAGTACCTGTAAATATCACTGTCAAGACACATCATACAAATGAGGATTGAAACTGCCTTCCTTTATGGAGTTCTCTGCTTTGCAAGTAGATATCAGCAATACACGGCATAGATAGGGTCAGCTACACATCACTGGCATGCTATACATTCTTGCTTGCTCACTTATGCTATCCACATATATTCACTGTTCATCTATGTGGTTTTACATTGAGCTACTGATGATTCAAAGTCCCAAAAAGGGCATGAGCCTGCTGTTAAAATTTTGTTTTGCATTGCGTTCTTGTAGATGGCTGCAAATACTAGTAGCCCATGAGCTAGGCTTCCATGGGATATGAAAGAGAACAAATTATGCTTTATCTCTACCACTGTCAGATAAGTGAACAGTTGTGAGCATGCTCTGTACCACTGTCAGATCAGTGGACAGCTGTGTTTCTTGCTCTGTACCACTGTCAGATCACTGGACAGCTGTGTGCATGCTCTGTACCGCTGTCAGATCACTGGACAGCTGTGAGCATGTTCCACTGTCAGATCAGTGGACAGTGGTGAGCATGCTCTGTACCACTGTCAGATCAGTGGACAGCTGTGAGCATGCTCTGTACCACTGTCAGATCAGTGGACAGCTGTGAGCATGCTCTGCAGCACTATTCAAGAGGGGTGATGCTTGGTAAAATCAGGCAGCTCTGTTGGCCAGGGTAAGTGTCATTGCTCATAGCAGTGAGCAGTGCAGGTAGTTCTCATCTTCCCACTGAAGATCTCCGGGCACGGGCAGTAGATGTTAGGTAAGACTGTCCTAAATAGCATGCTAACTATTTCTATCTATTGTAAAATTCTGCGGTTAATAAAGGTATTTGCTGTTTATAAAATGTGTTTCTCAATTTTTATTTCATTGAACAAATCTTACAATTTTACAGGTTGGCTGCTCTGTATGATTGTGTGCTAACTGCACTGTTGGTAGCAGCTTCGAAATTGCACAGTATCCCCGTCACCTCCATGTCTCATGCAGGCTTGTGAATTGCACTGTGTTGCATGTGCCCTCGATGGGACACAGGGCTGTGATCCTAAGGTATGGTGTGGCTGTAGCTGCACACAGGTGTGCTTTGTGCACTGCACCTGCTTCCCTGCAACTAACTGCTTTATGTTGTTGCCTCTATTAATATGTAAATAACCGAAGTAGTGCTGACTGAATTGTACAATGAAAAGCTATACCCATCTTTGTGCTTTGCACACAGCCATGCTGTTTTAGTACTGTGATAGGCCATGGGAATCATTCCTGCTTTCTGCTTGTTGTATATATGTATGGTGCTATATTATTGCAGTGTTGTTTGCATTGCCCAACACAGTTGTGTTAAATGATGCATTACATTTTCCTTTAAACACAGGCAGAGTATGTAGAGAATGCTTCCAGCAGCTTCAGGGGGCAGTACAGACTTCAAGGACACTGGGGGCTAGTGGCAGCTTTCTACTTCCAGGTTTGTCTTGGTCCCCTTTAATAAACACATCACACCGAATGCCGTTTGATGACCTTTATTAAACTTCCATGAACTTAACTTTATAAACCAATATTTATTAATTACAGCTGAAATATAGTATAGCTGATATTAATCACAGCATAAAACATCCATGTAATGTTAATCTGGACAATGTGACCTTGCTCATCCTGACCCAGTAAGCAGTGTCCGTACCTCCCACTCGCTTACCTTACTTATGAAGCAGCGTCCCACAACTCACTTCATTTGCCATTTATTGAATTACACCTCCAACCAAATAAGCATCTTTACCACCACGCACTTATTTTATCAAGCAGCCTCCAACTGCTGACTTTCCTTTTTCCAACTCATTAAAATGAGCATCTAACACCAGAGGGGGAACAGAAGAGGGCAAGCCTATACCTCTTCTCACCCCACCAGCCTGACCAGGCTGTTCCCCCTCTCTCCTACCAAGCTTCCAACCTAACCACTCATTAAATGGCATCAAGCCAAACATCATTCAGTGTATGCATCCTCTTTAACCAACCTGGATCCATGTCATCACATCCAAAGCACTGTCATAAATAGCCCAAGTAGCTTAAACAGCTGAAATTAAACCCTGATCCCTCTACAATGCTAAAGTGACAAACCCTTACCTCATAACCTAGCATAACTTCTGTATATTGAGTCAACTCTCACTTGTCACCACTAGTAGCTTCACAATGATTCCCATCCCATTACCTGCCAAATGCACTCACCTGTGGGTTATCCCTGCTGTGGTAGCCCTCAGCTGGTCTGAATACCAGAGTCAATGTTTTTCTGCATTGGCTGCTGTCGTTTGCTGCCTGACATCAGGTCATCAGTGCTATAACAGAAGGCAGCCAATGCCATTACACCAGTCCTTCTTGCCATGGAGCCCATAGCAGAAGCAGTTCGCAAGTGTGCCGGTCAGTCACGACCAGAGTTTGAATTACAGCTGAAAATGTCTAAAGCTAAGTACCCCATTGGGGATTCTTTTTTCTTGCACTAACCTGTGTCCAAAAAAGTTAACAATTGTCTCACCTGTAGAAAGCAAATACCACACTGAGACTTCCATTCATACTGCGTCACTTGTTTAGGCCCAGACCACGAAGTCCCCCATTGCTGGTTCTGTGCCCTCTTTAATGCAAGAACCATTCATCGTAGAGCACTTATTGTAGCCAGGTATTTTCGTCTTCCATCTTCGTATTCTGAAATGTTGTCCATCAGCCA
Source organism: Protopterus annectens (assembly GCF_019279795.1). NCBI lineage: Eukaryota > Metazoa > Chordata > Ceratodontiformes > Protopteridae > Protopterus > Protopterus annectens. The sequence goes on along the minus strand of NC_056743.1, from coordinate 107,569,985 downwards.
ACAATCTGTAGACATTCTGAAAAAACGTAAGGAAAAAGCTAGAGACAGACCACACAAGGCTAAGCCTTCTGATGACTCTACCGCTAAGCAGGTTGTCAGTTCTCTGGAATTCAGTGAGGTGCCTTTGAAGCCCCTGATGCCTGATTCAATACCTTTACAGGCCTCTACTGAGACCCTTTTGGAGACTGGTATGCTGCAGAAATCTTCTTTGTCTTCCAAGCCTTTGGTTTTCTCTGCCTTGGTTGGGTCCAGAGTCACAATGCAGGCACCAGCTTCAGAGGAGGTTTTTCGCACTACTGAATCTAGACAAAAAATGACTACCATTTCTCTCAGACTGACAGACCCTCTTAGGTCTAGAAGCAAGGCCACTCCTAGGAAAACTATATCTAGCCACCATTTTACCCCTGCTCCACCACCCCAAGCTCAAATGTTTAAAATAGCAGAGGATCTTATCACCCTTATCAGGGGTAGTTAAGCCACATCTTCTAAAAGGAAGAGACCTTTCTCCTGAAATACTGACAGAACAGGATTCTGAGGAGTCTTATTATTCAGATTTTGAAGAGGAACAACCACCTCTGACTGCTTATGAGGATTCAGATGCAGAGAAATCCATTCCTTCTGCCTCCCCACCAGCAGATTTTCCTTTGGGGAAACCCTTCACACCCCTCAGGGAACATTTCTACTGGGAATCCCAGGACTTCCCTCAGTCTAAGAAAAGACTAAGAGAGTTTCTAGACCTGCCCCAGCACAGACCCTTGGCCATCCCTCCAATCATAGAGGTGGTTGATGATGTCTTCCATGAATCCAGCTTAACTCCTGATGCACTCCCACCTGCTACCAGAAAACCTGACCGGTATTATAGAGTACCGGATTCTCACAAATACCTGTACAGAAATCCTGCTGCAGACCCAGAGGTCATTACACAGGGACCTAAAGGAGCTAAGGCTAGTTCTGCAAAGAATCCTACTCCTTATGACAAGGACTCCAGAGCTCTGGACAAATGGGGTGAAAAAGTATACACCTCTGCAACCTTAGCTATCAAAGCACTCAACTGTCAGTTCCACATGTTAAAATATCAACACACTTCGGAGCTATTAAAACAAAAGATTTCAACCTTTCCTGTCTGCGTCAATTTGAAAGAGTAAGCAGATTTACTGCACTCTTGTCAAGTGGCCAAACACTCATTACGCTATGGATATGACATCCTAGAAGCCTCAAGCCAGGCAGCAGTGTCAGGATCCGTCATTAGGAGACATGCATGGTTGAAGAAACAACCTATCCCTGATCATGTCAAATCTACATTACTTGATGCACCCTTGGATAAGGGCCACTTGTTTGGAGTAAAAGCAGAAGAGGTGCTTAAAAAGATGGAAGATAAAGCAAAATCTGTGCAAACAGTAAATGATTTCCTTCAGATACAACCTCCTAGGTTCAACAAGAATTTTCCCTCAAAACACTGGTCCTTTCCAGCACCTAGCAAACGGGGGCAAGTTAAGCCCCACAGGGACAGACCACCCAGACTCCTATCCCAGAGACAACAGAGAACCAAACATTGGACCACTTCCACTCCAAAGGCAGGGAGTTCTAAGCCATCCCGTTATAGCAAAAACTCTCAATGACTCCCTCTCCCCCCTCTACCCTGTTTTCACTAAGCAAAAACTAGGAGGAAGGCTCTCCCCTCTGCAAAGAAAATTGGCTTTCTGTAACAGAGGACCAATGGGTCTTAAAGATAATTTTTCAGGGATACAAATTCTCCTTCAACAAACTCCCAATTCCAAGAGGGTACCCAGACTTACCTCCAAATCAGTGGGCAGAGGCATTGAAACAAGTCCAAACTCTCATATCCCAAGGGGCAGTAGAACCTGTCCCTTCAGATCAAACAGGCAAAGGCTTTTATTTCAGTCTATTCCTTGGACCCAGAAAAGAGGGCACTTGGCACCTCATATTGGATCTATCCATTCTGAACACCTTCCTGGTGGTCCCCAAATTAAAAATGCTAAAAGATGCCTACCTCCACATTTCCATAAGGGAATCCTGCAGGAAATTCCTTTGCTTCAGAGCTGGGTCAGAACACTTTCAGTTCTCTGCGCTACCCTTTGGCTTATCTACTGCTCTCATGGTATTCACCAAATGCTTAGCCCTGAACATTGCCTTTTGCAGACAGAAAAATATACAGATTTACCCTTATCTGGATGACATCCTCATTCAAGCAGATTGCAAAGAAAAGCTCCTCAAGGACCTCCTCTTTGTCAAAACCCTCCTAGCCTCCTTAAGGGTACACCATCAACTTAAAGAAATCAAAGCAAACACCCTCCAGGAAGATCATTTTCTTGGGAACACTGCTGGACACAGCATCCCAAATGGCCTTCCTAGCCCCAGAAAAGCAGATCTTCCTGCCTCTCTATTTTACCCAGAATGCTTCCAGAAGTCACCTCACTGTGAGGAAGTTCCTGCAAGCCTTGCAGTATATGCCATCTTGCATCTTTCTAATTCCTCCGGCCAGGCTTCTCATGAGAAAACTTCAGTGGTACCTAAAGAACCTTTGGTGCCAGCACACACAGCCTCTAGAGACCTCTCTCCATCTGATCCCCTGTATAAGGGCCGAGTTTCTCTGGTGGGAAGGGGCCTGTGCCCAGAACAAGGGTCTTTCCTTCACACTCCGCCCAACTGGGCAGACCATTACCACCAATGGGGATGCCCAGCACCTTCCCTTACACATCAACCAGAGGGAAATGATGGCAGTACAAAAGGTTCATACATCCTTAAAAACCCATATCAAGCCAGGGGTTCTCCTTATCAAAACAGACAACACCACAGTAATGTGGTACATCAACAAACAGGGTGGGACCCAGTCTTACCCTCTGTGCTGGCTAGCCATGAACCTCTGGCTGACCGTCTCTTTCATGGGACTACACCTGATAGCACAATAACTACCAGGGATCAACAACACCCTGACAGACCACTTAAGCAGAAACTTACTGGACCTCCACGAATGGCAGCTACACAGAAAAATCTTTTTACAAATCATTCAGGCATGGAGGACTCCGAAGGTGGATCTCTCTGCTTCGCATCTCAACCATCAGCTGAAAAAATTCTGTACCAGGGAGTATCACCACCTAGCATGGAAGGTGGATGCTTGACCTTCCCCTGGAATGCCCTCTTTGTGTATGCATTCCCTCCTCTGCCCCTTATTCCCAAGGTACTGATCAAAATAAGGGAGGAGAGACCAAAGGCAATTCTCATTTCTCCAGATAGGCCCAGACAACATTGGTACCCCTTACTGCACAGCCTGACCTTACAACCCCCTAGGAAGCTTCTCCTGATCTGAGACCTCTTAACTCAGGTGGGGGGGGGGGAGTGCTGCACCCAGACTTGCAGACTCTCAAACTATCAGCATGGCTAATACTCTAAAGGCAAACAAGGGGCCCCTGTTAAGCAAACAAGTCCTAGACATTATCACAGAGGCCAGAAGACCCAGCACCAGAAAATCTTACGCAGGAAAATGGACACAATTCTGCTCCTGGAGCCAGTCCAGAGGAGGCAATACCTCACAATCTTCCTTCCCTCTTATCCTGGACTACCTAGTGGAGCTACTTAATAGTGGCCTCTCCTTCTCCTCTATTAAAATCCACGCCTTAGCCATTTCAGATCATTTTGATACAGAACAGCCCCTGTTCTCCCATCCTTTGATTAAACAATTCCTCAGAGGGGCTTCTAATATCAGACCTCCCAGAAGGCCACCCACTTCAGCCTGGGACCTGAATTATGTTTTGGAAAAACTAACTTTACCACCCTTCAAACCTGCGGCTTCAGCAGAACTAAGATACCTCTCCTGGAAAACTGCTCTTCTCCTAGCTATCACCTCAGCCAGAAGGGTTTCAGAACTTCAGGCACTGATGGCTATTGAGCCCTTCATCATCTTCCATGGAGACAGGGTCTCCCTGAGGACTAATCCCTCCTTTATGCCCAAGGTGGTATCTAATGTAACTCTCAACCAGGCTATACATCTACCCACCTTCTTTCCTAACCCTCAAAACAAGGGGGAAAGAATTCTGCACTCACTAGACATGCACAGACAGCTTAGATGCTATCTGAACCATACTAAACCCTTCAGGAAAACAGACCAACTACTTGTCAGCTTTGCCCCAGGGGCAAAGGTGAAGCCAATTTCCAAACCATTTCCGAATGGATATCACACTGGGTCTAATGTACTTCATCAAAGAAACACTTCTTCGAAAAAGAAAAGTAGACCCACACTTACGTGAAAGTGCACTTGACCGAAAGTGTACTTTCATGAAAAACAGTTCAACAAACCATTAAGGGACACCAAAACAATGTTTTTGCAGGGGCACCCCCCATGTGGGGGGGCTGTGCCCCCTACACCCCTCTACTTAAATATACCAACTCTGAGATCGCACTACAGTGGGAAAACAGGTAAATTCCCTTTTCCCCACTGTAGTGTGCTTCGGCGCCTCAGTGTTCCTTAACGGTTCGTTGAACTGTTCTTCCCGAAAGTGCAATTTCAGTTAAGTGCACTTTCGTGTAAGTGTGGGTCTACTTTTCTTTTTTGAAGAAGTGTTTCTTAGATAAAAAGAAGTAGACCCATCACACGGTATCCATTTCTACTATAGATTGCATGGGAACCCAACTTAAGTCTATTTGAACCCGTTCCACTAGGGCAGCCTCCACTTCCACAGCATTCCTCAGACTAGTTCCCACCAAGAACATCCTGGAAGCTGCCACTTGGACTTCTCTCCATACCTTACCAAGCATTGCCACCGACCTCTACTTTCTAAGGCTAGGGCAGGGTTTGCCTCTGCAGTTCTGCAGGGCATGCTGACCCATTCCTAGGTCTCTTACTAATCCTACCACCCCCTCTCCTCAGTTTTGGGAATCCTCCCACAGGTGATGACTGCAACAGTGAAACACAAAGAACATAGTACAGTTGTGTACACTTACCATAAATGTAGATGTTCAAGTGTATTCACTGTTTCAGTCCTGGTTTCCCACCCTCCTCCCCCTTATATCTTCTTTCTTTAGGGAGACATAAGTTTCTAACGGTGGCTTTTAGCCACAAGGACCACTTTACCATATTTACTTGGGCCTCTGACTGGTTAGGGCAAGAAAAACTGATGTAATAGCGTTGGCTGCCTTCCTTTATAGCACTGATGACCTGATGTCAGACTACAGGCAACTGCAGCTGATGCAGAAAGACATAGACTGTGGTATTTGGGATGGCCAAGGGCTACCACAGCAGGGATAACACACAGGTGATGACTGCAACAATGAATACACTTGAACATCTACATTTATGGTAAGTGTACACAACTGTACTTTCCTAAATATCCCTGACCCTCACATACTTGTGATACCCAACTAACCCTACCTACTCTTAGAAGACACGCATCTAACAGCCCCCAACCCAAGTCCGCTCCCACATTTTTAATCAAATGCAATCCCCAATTAAAAATCCAATCAGTCTGCCAAAACTCGACATCCTTAATCCACTGCTTGCCCTTGAATTTCCCCTCAGAGCTTTTCTTTCAATGTGTTAGGGGCACATCCAGTCAGAAAACAAAATCTTGGCCTATGTCTGCTAGGAATCCAGAAACAATGCCTTGCATAGGCCTGCTAAGTTCAGCCTAGCAAACATAACACTCATTTCCTCACTTATCCCCAAAACAAACGCCTACCCAGAATGCTCCATCAAAACCTGCCTACTCCTGAAAAGTCATACATATAAATGCACCACCTCAACTGGCCCACCTTTCTTACTCCAAACCTTCACAATCTCTTCCTTCTATGAAAATGAAGATCCATACAAAATGATCCCTTCCCCCATTGATGGAATTTTGAAATGGCACAATCAGATGATGCAATACCATACAGTAAAGGGAAAATCTCAACAGAGCCTGTGTTTCCTTCTTCTCTTATGTATGGAAGGACAGGTGTTTTTTTTGGGTGGGAAGCTGGTATAAGGATTAAGGTGTTTACCTTACATACACAAGGTGTGGGGTTTGATCCTTACATGGGGTAACTGGAAATGCTTAAAATGGCCTCCCAGGGCAGTTAGCTTAGTACTAATCTATGAACATATGAAAATGCATCCCCCATCTTCCCTTTGACCTGGGAAAGGACTCTTTTACCTACCCCTGCAAATGCCCTTTTCCTCAACTACCCTAAAATTCACATACCAACAAAATTAGCCTACTCACATTAATCTGCTGTAAACTCAATTAACCAGCCTAATCCATACTCGCACAGTTCAAACAAGTGCGAAAACTCTACGTGCCACCCACAAACCTGCACCAGTCCCACCTCCTTACTTACCAAGATTGGCAAGGCCAGGGTAGTATCCTTCTGCGAACAAACCACCATGGAAAATAAGTGAAACCTAGCATGTAATTAAGCTTAACACCCAGCTGTCTGTTGCCTTTAGTCACAAAGCCTTCCAAGCCTTACTTTACTGTTTGCAATCTCTAATTGATGTTGCACCCCATCCCATCAATTAATTTAAATTATTAGCATTCCCCCCCTTCTAAAACTTTCCTCCAACTAAAGCAGTAAGTGAAAGAGGGTCAAAAGACCCCACTCCCTACCTTGGGGCCTGACTAATGAATCACTCAGCCAGATCCCAAAGTCCAATCCAGTCTCAGTTGTTACAATTCCAGCCCCTACCCAAAGACCACCCCAAACTTCCCCATAATTAAACCTAAACACCTGCTTCAAACATGCTCCTGACACATCTCATCCTTACCTGTCCCTGCACTAGTCAAAACTGCACAAAGCATCATGAGCACATAGAATGCATCACTACTTGTGACCTCACGCCCCCAGCAGTCAAAACACTCCTTGCAGTAACATCAAGAGAAAATAAATAAAATAAATATTGGTTTGATAAGCATAAAATATTTCTTTTCAGCAGCTGTATTCAGACTACAGCAAATTTGGGGATGATGATGTTAGTTAACTACACATATTTACAACTGTTAAATACATTGGCCCCATTTGATTTTAGTTGTTCTTTAAACCAGGCTACATACACAAAGTTATTTCCCTTTATATTGGTTTCATTTCCTAAGTAATAACAGTTTGTAATAGTACCCAAGAGAAAATCCAGTCTCAGCTGCTGTTCTGTTATCCACTCTGCAACCAGTTAACACGTCTGCCCCAACCTGTTGCTCTTGTGTTACCATGCCATTTTTGAAGGACATGAAGTTCAAGATATGTACCAGTGAACCTCTCAACCCGTCAGTGCCATCAATCCAATAAAGCCACAAACCAGGGGAAACAAAACCCAAAGTTAGGAACACTTCACCAACATTGTCCCCACCCACACAAAAAGCCAGTGGAACTCATGAAAACAAGAAAAGTTAACAGAATAACAGGTCTTGCCTTATCATGACTATGCTGATGGTAGGAGGCCCAAACTCTAATGTATGTCCTGATTTCCAAACTGCGATCTGACATTATCACCACAACACACAGCAATATGAGGCATGAATCTGGCTATACTGCAAAACATTGTACAACTGTGGTATACTCCTTTAACTTTCTTATCTTTCCATGAAGAAATTGTATAATTAAGTGATATGGCCCCACTCTGACAATTATTGCAACCACGCACATGCGCAGTGGCAGCTGTTACTTCACCTCACTCAGGACCCGGGAAAAGCAGCTGGCAGCTTCAGAGGAGCACCTGCCTCAACCAGTGATCCACTGGCACACAGACCAAACCCTGCAAACAAAATGAGTTCAACTAGGAAGTAAAGCCCCACACCAATCCAGCACACTCTACCACTCAAGAAGGCACCATCACCCAAAACCGACCACCAAACCTTCAGTAGCAGACAACACAGGCTCTCCACAAAACTCAGTACAGCTGAGACACCTGATGTTCCAGACATGGCTGCAGTCCTGTGACTACTCCTGCCTGCTATGCAATGGTTCTTTCCTCTCTTTTCCTTTAATTCCACTTCAACTCTCATTCTCTGTGAAGATGACTTCGTCAGCAGCACAAATGAAAGGAAGTTGCCAGCCCACAACTCCCCAATTCACAACCGCACCAGACTCCAGCCAACTGTTAGCAGAAACCAAGAAATGGCACAAAAACAAATTAAACAATCTTAACAGCATCCAACCACAACCACCAGCAAAACAAATTAAACACAAAAGATGCTACTACCCGAAAGACCACCCAAGCAGTGACTTACTCCAAATAAATAAACTATAAGGGCCAAGAAAACAGTATTCCAGTAGGACCTCTCCAGCTCCCCTATACTTCAACAAGTTAGTGTAGCGTAAAAAAAATAAATAAATAAATAAAAATAAAAAAAGCCAACAACCAGTAACCTGAGGACTACCTGTTATCTACGAATACCTACAGGTTGTCACGGACGTACAACTTGCCTCTTAGCAAGTTCATGCAAAAATGTGATTCCTTACCCAGTTACTCTTGTATAAAACTCCTTAAGCCCCTCCCTACCCTTACCTCATTTCCTCCCAAATATTTCTCCTTCCCATTTAACCCTTCCCTGCACCCTCTTAACTCCCACTAATATATATTATCCAATCTCCCTCTGAAGATGTCCCTAGACAAATTGGTTTGTTACCAAACCTCATTTATGTCTGACATACCACCTCTGGTCTGTAAAGTTGACATGTCAAAATGTTGAGATCATAATGTCTACTCATCTTCGTATGTGACCCCCACCCCCCCGGATCCATGTTAACACTCATTTCCAAGTTTCACTTACGTGGGAGTGGCATTTTGTTGACTTGCTGTCTATATGGGTCTATATTAAATCAGCGAATGCTTAAAAAAAGCAAACACTGATTTACTGACCCCATGTAAGTAAAAGCTTACAATCCCAAACACTTAAAACAGCGATTTTTTCCCCAGGGAAAAAAAATCGCTGTTCCAAAAAAGAAAAAAAACTTTTAATCATTACATAAAGTGGGAGGCTTCAACCCCCACACCCCCCACTTAAACATACCAACTCTGAGATCACACTACAGTGACGAAAACAGCAAAATGAAGGTGGCCCAGGTAAAGAATTTGCTTATATGCTGTTTCGGTATTTTGCCGTTTCATGCTTTCAAGTTCGATCAAGACGCATTTGAAAGAATGCATCTTCATTCATATAATAGGGAACCATCTATATATGTAGTACATGAATGTTGTTAGCAGGTATTTTAAGTTGAAAATTGACATTTTAAAATTTTGACATTTCAGAATTTTGCATTAAGTGTAATGAATTTTAGTACATCTCTATTTAGTTTTCACACACCTGTGTATCTATATTTATATCTGTCTATATTAATATATAAATTCTGCATGCATTCCATACAAAAGACCTCCTGTTTATAGTACATAAACAGCATGTTTATCATTTCAAGTTAAATTTGTATTGGCAAATGACATTTATATTTAAACCAAGTATCTTGTCTGCCCTAAGCATGGTGGCACTTTTGTATCGCAGTTTGCAATGCTGTATCACAACCTCGCATCTTATTAGTAAGGAGCTTACTAACTGAGTAATTCTGCTATAGAAGGTTATGATTGTTGCTACATTCAGCTACTCATTTAAGAGCATTGGTATTTACTTTCCTTCAAATATCTGAGTTATGTTTGGAAAGCTTTCCTTTCTGGTATCTGTTGCTTTTACCCACATAAACAGCTACACAGACCTCATAAGTGTCTAGACAAATATTTATTAGCTTAGTTAGAATCCTGACTGAAACAACAGTTTTACCGGTGACAGTGACAAGTGAGCATTTTGAGCAGGAATAGATGCCTGTTGTTTGGGTTGTCGATAAAGAATGTGCCTTTGGTAACTATAGCAGATATATTACTGTAGTTTTCTTGCTTTTGCCACTGCACATAGTTTTGATAAAATATGTTTTATTTGTAACTGCATTTATATTTTGCTTTCTGTTTGTTTGGTTGCTCTTGAGACATCTCAAGTGTTTGGAATACAGTAAAACAATCTTGGTATACTGTCAGTATTTTGGTTGACTTTCCATAGATATAAACCTTTATATTGTAATGCTTTTAATGTGACTGTCAGTATCTGCAAAGTCATAGTTCTTAACCATTGCTAGGCAGGATGGTGCATATTATGTGTATTAGTGAATTTTTGCGATGTTATAATTACTCTTTCCCTAACAGGTGAACTCCAATCACTCTCCAGGGGCGTTACTTTCTATCCCTAAAACAGGAATTTCATGTACTAACCACTAGCATAATGGACTAACAGACTTCCCATATCTCTACACCCTTAACTTTCCATCCTTCTAAGCAACTACTCGCATCTAATGTTCTGATCCTCATTCTTTACCTTACTCCTACCTGATGCATATAAAAAAAAAAAAAAAAAAAAAAAAGAATTTGCAGTCTACCACTTCACTTTAATTTAGTACATGTTTTATTACTTTATCTACCTCTCTGTACCCATCTGGGTTCCTGTTACATGACTGAATACTACAAACAGCGAATGCTCATTTGTCAAACCCAAATGCACGAAACCACAGAATATCGAAGGAATGGATCAGGGCCATTCTCTGGACTTTGCTGTTTTCTTCAGTGGTACGATCTCGTAGTTGGTATATTTAAGGTGGGGGGGGGGGTGGTGAAGCCCTCCACTTTATGTTGCCTGTACATTTTTATTTTTTTGGATCAGCGAATTTTTTTCCCTGGGAAAAAATTTGCTCATCCGTTCCTTCAACATTTTGTGGTTTCGTACATTTTGGTTCGATAATAGATCGTTCACTATTTCTAGTGTTCGATCATATAATATGAACCCTTCCATCTATCTGTCTGTACTTATTTAGTATTCAATTATTGTGTGCTTTAATACTTGTTTTTTATCTTGTTCATGTAAATTGTCTTAACTTTAATTTATCATTTGGAGCTTTTCACCCTGTGTCTCCACTGAAAATGGGTTCCTGACCCAGTTGGACTTTTCCAGTAAACAAATGTTAAATAAATAAATTAACTTAAAATATCAAAATAAGTATTTTCTTTGGTATAAAATAATTCACCAATTTATCAAATGTGATGCATTTTCTCCTACCATATCTATAATCATACCTTTTACTGTACTCTTCTAAGTTTCCTTTATTGAATTTACACAGTTCTCAAAATTCTGCAAGTATCTGCCATTTTGGGCCTAGTACATTCTACTGACTCTGAAGATGAGGGTAATGGTAGGCCTTGTTGCACTAGCAATTTCATATTTTTTGCCATAATAATTTTATATTTAGTTTTTAAACTACATTTTTGACCATTACGTTCACTGTCACTTAAGCCACGGTGGTGCCACAGTAGCGTTGTCGCCTCACAGCAATAGGTTCTCCCATTCGATTCTCGGCTGGAGCACCTTCTGTTTGGAGTCTGCATGTCCTCCCTGCGGTCGAGTGGCATTCGAAAGACATGCGTGAATGGGCATGCCTTCTTTGAAGGTTGGGCGTCGGGCTGGCACCTTGGCACCATAAAAATCGACTGCCAATTATTAGCAGACCGGAGTTCCCCTGTGGCGACCCGTAACCGGAAAAAGCCGAAAGAAAAACAATTTTCACTTTCACTTAATAGTGGGTAACTGAAGTATATTTTGTGCTACTTGAGTAATTCATTGTTACAGTAATCTGATACATTAGGTGGAATTTTAAAAGATCTTATGTTGGTATAGCAATCTTACCTCAAGCAGTTACAGCACAGCAGAGTTTGTAAACTAGGCTCTCATACAGGTGGAGTTACACTGCAGGATAAAGAAAGCTACTGAGTGTGTTATTCATGGACTTTTTGACTGTGCAGTAACGTGTTTTGTGAGTCATTCATATTTTATAGTGGGGTGTCACTCAAATCTTTCAGGTTTTTTTTTTAACACTTCCAGAAAGTAGTTCCCCACATCATGTCCTTTGTTACTGTTTGGATGGTAACAATGCATGCATGGCATACTTTATGCCTATCATGGAGGCGAGTCCATATTTCTGAATTTCATTACCAGTCGATAGTCATGTTGCCTCTCTAGGCAACTTGACTTTCTTTATCTCCTTTATGCAGCATTTTTTTGGACTGTAAAACTGAATATCTGGAAAGTAAAATTTAACTTTGCATTTGGAATCTACAGGTCTCAGTAAGGATCGATCATTCTCTTCTGCATAAAAGCTTACAGTTTTTACACTTTCTTTCTTGTTGCTATAAACAGAATAATGAGTAAAGGGACCATAGAGTGAGAGAGTAATGACCCAAAACACAAACAGAATCCCACGCCACATTAAACAATTTTGTCATTATACAGGTTGAAATAAATTAAGCTGAACTGAAGAGTATTATCGGACTCATTAAAAATATCATTGTTGAATTAATAAACCAGAGTTCCAGCATTTAGTTGTCAGACTTCATTATAGCTGCTAACACACTGCCTTTAAGTTGAAGATAATAGCTACTATTATCAAAATCATGTCAACATTTTTCATACAAATTCTCTGTATATTCTCTTGTAAACCAGTATTGAGTCAGCAAATGGAGTTTGTAATACTGGATTTAGATTGAGCCACAGCAAACCCTAGTTCAGACCCATTGTCAGTAAAGCACGTCAAAAGCCAAGGAACACTTCAGGTAAACCTCCAAAGACATGTGAATTTATTCAGAGAGGTTGACGCTGATTGCAGTGGTTTATATCTTGGTCATAAAGTTTGAGTAAGAATTGTATGTTGTTGTGGAGAAATCAAAACAATACAGGGGCAGCATGATTGGATACCATTGGTACTTCTCCCTAAACATGGCATATGAAATGTTGTACAATGCTAACCTGTAAGGTTACAGGTGATAAGATATGGTGCACGCTCTAACAGCTGAGCCACTCCTAGGTGGAGAATGTAGTTTTTGTTACCTATCTGGTTAAAAAAATATAATATCAGTGACAGGGCCTTAATATTTCTCTTGCTAAGATAAGTCTAAGGAAAGGACTGCATATAAAACTATAATTGCCAAATTCAAATCATTGTTATAAGTTCAGTAGTTTTCTTTGCTTTTATCCTAGAATGCCAGTAAAATATGTTTATGTTGCTATTGCACTCAATAAGAAACAACACATGGAGCCCATAATTAGAAGCTATGTACTCACCATAACGTTCCATCTGAGTAGGTGACTTCATTCGGGGCAAACCTGTGCAATCGATCCGGATCCGGGATCCGAGCCGCACTAAAAGCTTAGAGCCAGGGCTCTAGCTCCTCCCTCTTCCCTTGCCAACCCCCAAGCCCTTGGCCTGACCAGATGCTCTTTGCCTGCCTCCAAAAGCCTGATATACTAAAACAAATACTCGCTTCTATAAAGGCTTCAGGGGGTCAGGGGATGGAAGGGATGGAGAAGCCTACCTACTCAGATGAACCAGATGGTGAGTATGGTGAGTACATAACTAGATCTGAGACTTCATAACTTTGCATCTCTCTGATAGAGGGGACAGAGTCCTAGCTACCTGAATCTTGGGTGGTGGCGGAAGGGAAGGGGTCACCGCGCACGCAGAGCAAGGATGCTCTTCCTCTAGAAACAACATCCACCTTGTAATGAGAAATTCAGAAAAGGATTGCGCTGATGCTTGATGCTAGTGCTAAGTGAAGAAAGTAATCCCTGGCTGAGCACAGAAGATGCCTTGAAGATGCCTTGATGATGGCGTCAGCCGCCCAGCGTCCAGGACCTGAAGACCTGTAATCCCTGGAGCCTCAGGTGGGCCCGCTACAACCTTGGCAAACACCCTGGGGCTGAGGTGAGACTCCCAAGGGACTCTCATGACTCTCTTTCCCCTTTCTTTCTTCCCTTGGTTCTGAGGCATCCTGGGGAGCTGGAGTAGCGGATCTCGATGGCAGACAGCCGCTCTTCCCGCCCTTTCGCCTGACTAATGTCTCTAACAGGAACAGTCTTAACGACCCAGAAGGGCGCTGCAAAAGAGCGCTGGCTTTGAAAGGCTCTTGCAACTCAGCCGGAGCCAGAGCTGTCAGCTGCCATGACAAGACAAGCTAGCCTCCGCCATCAGTCTAGTGAGATGAGACAGCAGCTGAGAGCCTGATGTGGACTGACTTCCGAGCTGAAAGTATCTCGGGTGAGTAAACCTGTTTATCCTCACTGAGATGGAGAGATGAGGATGTTTGATTCTTTAATCAGAGAAATTTCATGACTAATGACATGACATGTGTAGGCTAGCTGCCTCAAAACTAAGGAGAAAGAAGTGGGCAAGCACAGACATCCCCTTGACGGGACGAGGCAGGACTCCTTGGACGAGGGATTCTCCTGGGCCATCTCCTCAGCCAATTGGCTGCCCATATCATCAGCCCATCTCCTGTCATCTTACTGGGGGTGGGGTAGCCTCGATGGAGGAAAGAATGCTGGTCCGGTGCTTAGGATATAGGTGAATACCGGTGTCCGGATCCTTTCCACGATCTGATGGGATACCTGGTCACCAGGCAGGGGCCAGACCAGACACCCAAGAGAGGGAAGGGCCCACCGAATGCCTCCAAGAACACAGACTCGAAGAAAGAAGCCTTCCAAGACTCACCCCCTGATCCAACATCTCCATGATGTCTCCAAATGAGACGCCCCTCAGGTGACCAGGGGAGTGACCCTTCAGGGCCCTCCTGCTCCAAGTGACGGACTCCAGGGGAGTCTCAGTGCTCCCTCTGCGACCTACGCCCGGCGGTACTTCATCGGGGCGTCCGAGGAGGCGAGGATGACTCTTCACCCCAAGTTCTTCTTTGGGACATCGAGGCTGGCTGTCCCTGACCGCCTGGAACGGCCTGTGGGGCCTGGGCCCAACTGCAATGGAGTGCGGCAGGGACCGGGTGCCAGATGTCCTTCACATGCCTCCTTTTCCAGACGTCCTGCGTTAAGTGAGCCAGCTTCTAAGCCAAAGAGCTGCGAGCTCACTGATCCCCCGACGGGGCGTGCGCCGAGCGGATCCGCCGGACGGATCCCCAGTGTGACTTACCTGGACGGAGACAAGACAGCCCAAGCCCTTCGAGCCGGTCAGCCTCGCCTCGCAGCCGGCCGAGGCAGTCCGCCCGAGAAGGCGGGAGGGGACGGATTCAGGTGCGGATCCGAGACCGCCACTCTCCTCGGATCCCACCCACCACGGCGCCAACTGCCTCCGAACCCGCAGCGGGTCGCAGAAGGGTCTGGGAGGGCTAAAAGGCACGGCCCCTCTGTCCGGAAGCCAGCACTCTGGGGAGGCTTGGGCCTGGATGAATTTCCCTCATCATCCGTCCCATCTCATCATCCGGTCCATAAAGGTCGAGGCCAGAAGGCCAAGAGCTGACCTTAGGGCCGCCTCGGTGACCTCCTGGAAGGCGAGCTCCCTCCTGGGTCCAGGAGGAGAACCAGGGGAATGGAGCCAGGAGGAGGAGAAGGGAGAAGGAGAGGAGAGGCAGGAGGAGAGAGGAGCCTAAGATGGCTTTCAGAAGCTGAGGCCTGGCTTCTCCTGCTTCTCCTTCCCCCTCTCCCTATCTCTCTCCTTCCTCCGCAACTCTTTAAACCCCTCGGCAGTCCCTCCCGTTGGGAGAACTCACAGCACAGCAACAACTTGGAAGGGCAGAGGCCGGCATCGAAGGGCAGAAGACCAGCAGCAGGCCAGGACCAAGCTCCTGCTCTCTTTGAAGCCGGGGCCCAACTCCTGCACAAATGGTACAACCAGAACACAGGTGTCAAACCCAAGATGACATCTATCGAGTGTACATCTGGGGCAGCTTGTATGGCCACCTACATACATTAATTTCAAAACAGCGGCAGGGGCTTGGGTGACATTACACCAGGCCACACACACACACAAAACAAACTACTTAACAAACGAAAAAAAATTAAAAAAAGAGGAGGAAAGTTTTAACCATACACAACACAACAACCTTAAATAACCAAAAGACCTTTTGAAAAACTTTCCTGTCAGCAATCTACACTTTGACAAACCAACCAAATGGAGCCAGCAGAATTCGCTGAGCTTGTTGAAGAGCGAAACTAAATCTGAGGTCAGAGTCAGGCTTGGCAAGGGGAAGGGAGGGAGGAGGAGGTAGGAGAGCTGAGCTTCCGGCTTGAAAGCTTTGGCTCGATCCCAGATCGAATCCGGATCGATCACCCACAGCAGACGAATTGAATCTGCCTACTCAGAGATCATGAGTTTACTGAGATGAGCACTGGAGGAAAATCCAGTTTCATGTTGAAAAATGCATTTTCTGAGTTGCAGCTAAGAGGAATAAGCCTCTGATCTGCTTCTCCGATACATCCTGTAGTCCACGATTTGTGTCTTGCCACACTTGTTTTGCAAATCGTGTGCAGCTCTAAGCAAGTCACTTAACCAGGCAGTGCTACATGGTCACCTCTGTTAAGGGACACTTATGCCTACTGGACATACTTGTTTAACCAAAAAAAAAAATAAAGAAATGGGCTAAATATGTAGCAAATCTATCAAAGCTGCATTGTTTTCACTTTAATAAGTAAGCCTAATCCCAAAGTCACTTCTACCTGTATTCTGTGTTGGATTATTGTTGCAGTTTAACAGAAGATATGGCTGAATGTGGAATATAGGGCCAAGTGGTCAAGTTCACTGATCTGTATGAATTAAATTATAAATAAATGAATAAAATGTATGATATCTGATATGGTTTCAGACTAATACAATTAAATATTCAAAGCTACAAGGCAATGTGCATCAAATTATAAAAGCAGAATCAGGACAGAGCAGGATAAATCTGAAATTAGGATCTGCCTTGATTTGTTTCCTGAATATTTAGTGTGCAGCCAGGGTTAAGAAGTCTAGTGCTTACCTGACAACTCTCTGCTAATGGCCACTGACTACTGTTAGCAGTAGCATTGTAGACATCAGGTTCAGGGAGCTCTAGCACACACACATTAATAAAAGTACAAACAAGTCTGAGATAAAAAAAAAAAAAAGACAGGAAAGGTTATGCTGCTTCAGCTAGTGAAGACATGCACAGAGAAAGAGAGAGTGGTAAGGAGAGAAATAGATGATGCAGGAGAAAGATTATGTTATAAAGATTTGAGGGAACCACATAAGAGAAGTAAGATTGTTAAATATGGTACTTTTGCCTGGCATAATTGTTGTGGTTGTGCATTTATTGAGACCAATAATATTTGTATTAATCCTAATAGTAACAAATCTTACACATTTAATTGTTCAGCTACATGTAATACTAGTATCATCATATATTTGGCAACCGGTATAAGATGTTCTTGTTTTTATGTAGGCAAGTCCACCAGATACCTAAAAGATAGAATTATTGAGCATAATTCTGAAATAAGACAGATACTAACAAATTATTTGGCCAAACATGTTTCTGAAAATACAGGTCATAATTTTAAGTTTAGAGTTATAGATATAATGACAAAATCATTTAGGAGGGGCGATATGAATGTGAAATTGGAAAATAAGGAATTAAAATGGATTTTACATCTACAAGCTAAACATCTGCCAGGGCTGAATCAGATGGTTTCTATTAAACCTGTTTTAAAGTTTAAACAAAAAGTTGTTTAATATTATGCAAAAATAGTATTAAGTATAGAAATATTATTGCATAATTCTAGGAATATAATGTATTTTTGTATTTTTTATATCTGTGATACATGTCTCTAAGGGCTCATAGTGATTAATTGTTTTATTGATGTATGTATATAAGTGGTATGCTTAATGGTGTTGTTCAGTAAGCACTGATGAAGGGTGCTTGATACCTGAAAGCTTTGCTGACATTAAATCTTTTACTGTGTGACGTTGTTGTTAGCCATTTGGTATTAGGACTAGGACCCATGAATCAAGTGTAAGATATTTATTATGATGCAGCTATAAGTATATGATAAATAATTAGTATGTTGTACATGTGTCTTTATATTAATACTTTGTAGTTTTAAAGAATCTTATGATCTGCTGTGTTCTACACAGTGCAACAGATATTTGATATACTTCTCTGAAACATTTTTAAGTAGTAAGAGTTTACTTTAGCATCTTTCTTTCAGCCATGATGATGTGAAACTAGCCATACTTGAATAGAGAGCAGTTTTGATAAGGTAATTGTGGAAAGTTATGAAAATACTCATTTTGACTGAGCATGTCAAACCTGTGCCATGTGATAATTCTTGTTGCAGCACATCCTTACTGAGTTTATCTTCACATTGTAGATGGGTAAAATATTGATCACAAGACTTAAATACTTGCAATCATTATTTCAGTTAGGAACCTACCTGTGGCTAATGTCAGAGGTTTGAGGTTAAAATCACAGAGGTAGTAATCTGAGTAGAGCAGGCCATGCTTCTTTATCTCCAGCAATAGTGTCCAGTTCTTTTCATAGGATCCCCTTCTTTTCCCAAGTAAATTGAAATGTATAATTTCTATAGCATATCCTGAGCCTTCCTCAGGGTCTCCTCTCGATTGCTTATATTATGAAGATAATGAAATAAGTAGTTAGTAAAGCAAAGAAGGAAATAAACATAACAGTGTAAAAGAGAAGGAGAAATGTCTTAGTAGCTCTGGTCAGAGAGGAAGCTAAAAAACAATTGCACAGAACTGTTAAGCATCTATCCCAAAAAACCTTGGCAGCTTAATCTCTCTAGCATAAAAACTCATACCCACTGCTTCACTATACACCCTGTCCATTCCCTACTGCATATCTAATATCTACTTCTGCTGTTAGCTCTTCTATTGCAACTGTTAGTATTTTACACTTTCTACTATATCCACTGCAAAATTGGATCCTGCTTCCTTTTAAACCTTCTAGTTGATATGGGCATATCCTCTACTGTTTTTCATGTGTATGTAATTAACTTAGATCTGTGTTCTACCCCTACAAACAAATCTAAAATAAATAAAAATAACTGAATCTGAACAGTTTGACTATACATCATAGTGAGACTAGACCATGGCATAGGTGTGTGTGCTGTGTATGGATTCTAAGAAAATGCTGTCCAATAGTTTGATTAGAAACTGAAGGTACAGAACACATTTTACAAGTTTCTTGCTATGGGGTGGTGACTGTGTAATAAGAAATACAAGTGTAAAGCAGATGTTAGGCCTGAATTGTTTACATATAGGATGATAACAATGAGAGAGAGAGAGAAAGAATGGGTCAATGACATTTGTGTAGAACAGTGACTATGCTTTGTTGTTTTGTACCTTGACAGCCACTGTAATTACAGAAGCATGTGAGGAGGGCAGTGTTAAGAAAGTTCAGTTATGTGTAAGTTTTGAGTGCGCATACAGATGGATCCATGGTGGCTGTACAATAAACCTCTTTAAACTTGTAGTCTCTGCTCCACTGGTCATTCAGCATGGTGTTAGAAGTGGGATGCCAACCAAATATTGTCCAAGTGTAACAAACGACTGAAGTGCAAAAGGTAAATGAATATACAGTGATGGCATGGCAGGTGGATATTGCAGACCTGAACTGCTGGTGTCTGATGGCAATGTCACTGAGAACTGGCATGTGTTTGCATAAGAATTAGAAGTTATGTACCTACCATAACGTTCCATGTTAGTTGTCTTCTTCTCGCCTTCTTTCTTGCTGGATGGGTTCGGAGCCGATCCTCGGCTCCGACTCGGCCACTCTAAAAGCTCAAGAGCTAGTTCCACTGGCTCGAGGCTCCCCTATATCCCATAATGCTAGGCGCTAACTCCTCAGATCTCATTTGAAAGCTAAGGCCAGCAAGAAAATTCCATAAGGAACAAAGAAAAATTCCTCTAGGTCTGTCCTGGCTAGGGGGAAGGAGGGTGGGACGCAAGAAAGACGGTGAGAAGAAGACAACTAACATGGAACGTTATGGTAGGTACATAACTTCTAAATGTTAAGTTGTCAATCTCGCCTTCATTCTTGCTGGATGGGACCGCGTCCCTAGCACCTTGTCCCGGGTGGCCTATCTGAACAGACTCTTGAGTACAGTGGAACCAAAGTTGGCTCGGTCTCTAGAGGCCAAGTCCAACTTATAATGAGAAATGAAGGTATGGTGAGAAGCCCAAGTAGCTGCAGAACAAATCGAATCAATAGGCAGCCTATCTTGGAAAGCTATGGAAGTGGCTAAAGCTCTAGTTGAATGAGCCCTGGGTTTGGATGGCAACTGTTGATGTCTTATCTCATACACTAGGGTAATCAACGAAGTAAGCCATCTAGAGAGAGACACTTTAGAAACTGGAAGGCCCATTCTTCCTTCTGCATAAGAAACAAACAGTTGGTCAGATTTCCTGAATTGTTTGGTCCTGTCTAAATAGTACCTAAGTTGGCGATGAACATCTAAACAGTGTAACTTTTGTTCTGACCTATTAGAATAATTTGGGAAGAAAACAGGAAGCTCAATGGTTTGATTCAAATTTGCCAGTGAAGCTACCTTGGGCAAAAAAGACAGGTTAGTACGTAAGGACACCCTATCCTTATTAAAAACAAGATAAGGGGGTCGACAACACAGAGCATGGAGTTCAGAGACTCTTCTAGCTGAAGTGATAGCTACTAAAAAGAGTGTTTTCCAAGAAAGTAACTTTATTGAACATGAAGCCGCAGGTTCAAAGGGGGAAAGAATTAAGGACGTCAGAACCAAGTTGAGATCCCATTGGGGAGCAGGATCTCTAATTGGTGGTTTGAGGAGAAAAACTCCCTTTAAAAAGGCTTTGCAGAGTTTGTGAGACATAATGGAGGACTCTGAGACTCCAACATGAAAGTTCGAAATTGCTGCCAACTGAACTCTAATGGTAGATGGAGACGAGCCTGAATGGAAAAGTTCGGCTAGAAAGTCTAGAACTGATTGAATGGAAGCAGTGAAAGGATCTATATTCCTTGACTGCACCCAATAGGAAAAACATTTCCATTTGTTATGATAAATCTTCCGAGTGGAAGATTTATGAGAGGCTATCAAGATATCTCTAACTGAGTGAGATATCAGAGGAAGCCTGGCTAAAGTTGGAATTGGAGGAACCATGCTGTGAGGTTCAGAGAAGGAAGGGAGTGGTGCAACTGACCCATCTGATGGGTCAAGAGGTCTGGAACTGGGTCCAGATGCCAAGGTTGCTCCAACAGATAACGGTGGAGAAATGGGAACCAAACCTGTCGAGGCCAGTAAGGGGCAATGAGGATCATGGAAGCTTTCTGAGCTATGGCTTTCTGTATCAGCTGAGATATCAGTGGGAAGGGAGGAAAAGCATACAGAAGTCCCCTGGGCCAAACGTGCACTAGAGCGTCTCTGCTGGGATGGCCTGGTTGGGGAAAGAGGGTGAAAAAATCGTCGCACTTGCTGTTTTGGGGAGTAGCAAAAAGGTCGCAGCAAGGCCGGCCCCACTTTCGAAAAACTTTCTCCAACACTGAATTCTTCAGAGACCACTCGTGAGGCATGAGAATAGCTCTGCTCAATCTGTCTGCAATCACATTGGACTTCCCGGGGATGTGCGTTGCTAACAGAAATCGCTGAGAGGAAATCGCCCATTGCCACAGTCTGAGAGCCTCTCGACATAGGGGGTAAGATCTGGTTCCGCCTTGTTTGTTGATGTACCACACTACAGACATGTTGTCTGTCTGAATTGCTATAGTTCCCTTGGGAAGAGAGTCTTGTAAAGCTTGCAACGCTAGAAGCACTGCTCTCATCTCTAGGACGTTTATGTGCAAGTGGCACTCGAATGGTTGCCACATGCCCTGGACTGTCCTGCCCTGGTAATGCCCTCCCCACCCGATCAGGGAGGCGTCCATTGTCACTGTAGCAACCGGAGGGGGAGGGACGAAAGGTCTTCCTAGGAGGAGCTGGGGAGATGTGATCCACCAAGAGAGGTGATTCTTGCACGACTGAGTTATCCGAATAGGATGGGACATTGGAAGCCTTTGGTAAGACCATTGTGTGAAAAGCATCCATTGTAAAATTCTCATATGGAAGCGAGCTAATGGTAGAAGGGGGATGGCCGCCATAATTCCTAATACTTTCAGGATCAGTCTGGCTTTGACTTTGTTGCTCTGCAAGACAAGAGAGACCTGCCTGTGTATGTCTGCTATTCTCTGCTCTGTGAGTCTGGCTGACATATTGACTGTGTCTAGATTTGCGCCTATGAAGGTAATAACATGACAAGGCGACAAGACAGACTTTTCATAGTTTATTGAAATGCCTAGTGCCTGACATGTGTGAAAGGTTTAGTCTCTGGTGAGAAGTAAAAGATGCTTGGTGGGGGCTGTAAGGAGCCAGTCATCTAAATAAGGAAACACCTGGAATCCTTGTCATCTCAGATGAGAGGCTACCACTGCCATGCATTTGGTAAACACTCGGGGGGCTGTAGTGAGACCAAAGGGCAGGGCTCTGAATTGAAAATGACTGGTTCCCAGCCTGAAGCGGAGAAACCTCCTGGAGCGTCGACTCATTCTGATGTGATAGTACGCGTCCTGCAGATTTATCGAGCACATCCAGTTGTCCCACCCCAAAAGGGGTAGAATGGACTGCAGCGTGACCATCCGGAACTTTGTTTTCTTGACAAAGTTGTTCAAGTTGCTGAGATCCAGAATGGTTCTCCAGTCCCCTGTTTTCTTTGGAACCAAAAAGAATTTGGAGTAGATTCCGGATCCTGTTTGATCTGCTGGAACTGGTTGAATGGCTCTTTTTGCGAGCAGCTTTGAAATTTCTAAAGCTGCTTGTTCCCTTTGACTGGGTGGAACGTCTGGAAGGGATTTTTTGGATTGCTTCAGAATGAAAAGGAAAGGGATTCTGTAGCCTTCGGAAATGATAGACTGTACCCACTTGTCTTGAGTTAGGGATAGCCAGGCTTCTGGGTACAGTGACAACCTTCCCCCGACTGCCTCCGAAGGTGGACAGTCGGGTAACACCTCAGGGATGCTGAAAGGGCTTGTCGGAAAAGGATTCTCGACTACCTTGATTCTGCGGGCCCCCTCTGCCTCTAGGACGGCGTCTACCATTATTGTTCCCCCCTCTGCCTCTAGAGGGGAATCGACTCTGTGCGTCTGGCAAATCTCCTTGAGACTGTTTGCGGAACCACATCTTTCCCCCCTTCTGGCCTTTGGGGTAAGGTCTAGAAGGAGTAGAAAAACGGACTCTGACGGCAGAGAGAGTTTTGCCATCAGTCTCGCACCTAGTCAGGTTTTCCATCACTTGAGGACCAAAGAGGGATGATCCATCAACGGGGGAATTAGTGAAGGATGCCTTGAAAGGGTCCGCAAAGTTACACAGCCGCATCCAGGCGTGCCTACACAAGGCTACACCTGTACCTGCCGCTCTACTTGCTCCATCCGCCGCATATGAAAGGAGGCGCATGGAGGAGTTAGTTATAGAATTAAGGGTTGCCAGATGAGAGTTCATCCTATCCTGAAAACCCACAGCTGTTGGGTCCTTCAACATTTCACTCGCTTCCTTGAGCAAATCCCTCTGAAGACGAGTGAAATGACACAGGTAATTCAGCGATCTCATAGTAAAGGTCGCTGACGAGAACATCCGCTTCCCGTACCTGTCCATCGACCTAGCCTCTTTGTTAGGAGGATGAACAGGCACCGAAGGATCAGCTAACTCCTTCTTGGTGGCTGCAACCACCACCATAGCATCAACAGAGACGCCTTTGGTCAAAAATTCTTTGTCCTTGGGGGCCGTTATGAATTTTGATGGTCTCCTGGGGGTGGGTTCCACTGAATCAGGAGCCACCCAAGCCTTCTTTGCCACCACTTGCATAAGGGGGTCAAAGGGAGGGGACACCCAGGAGGTGGAAGGGTGAGAGCCAAATGCCTCAAGATACACTGATTCATCCTCTGAAGGGTTGAGGGCTGGCCAATTCCCCCTCTGTTTTAAGATTTCAAGGATGTCTACAAAAGAGACATCTTCAGAGGGGGAACGAGGGGAATCTTCAGAATCCTCTAAATAATTGTCAGAGGTGACAGACTCAGGGGAGTCAATGTGCTTCCTCTTGCACTGCCTCTTCCTAGGGGGCTCTCTTACAGGATCAG
Organism: Protopterus annectens; assembly: GCF_019279795.1. Taxonomy (NCBI): domain Eukaryota; kingdom Metazoa; phylum Chordata; order Ceratodontiformes; family Protopteridae; genus Protopterus; species Protopterus annectens. Next base: position 107,546,026 of record NC_056743.1, on the reverse strand, counting down.
GAGAGGCCTCGGAAGAGGAGGAGATCCCCACTGGGGAAACTTGAGGAGCTGGCTCTCTATGGTCGGGGATGAGAGAGTGAGTAGAAATCACCGGAGGCACCATGGAGGGAAGGGCAGAAGGAGCCGACTGTGGAGTTGAACCTGGTTCTAACACGCTCCTCATGACCTCGAAGGCACCCCTGTCAGGCAGAGCCGGAGGTCTCCATTCCGAAAAACTGAAAACCTCCCCCGGCACCGACAGTGATGGCTCCGAGGCTGATGTCAGAGCCAAACTCACCAGCGCCGAAGCACCGAGAGGGAGAGCGGGGTCGGACAAGGGTCCGATGCCACTCGCCCCCTCGGAGCCGACGAGGGAAGTCCGACACTGAGATTCTTCCAAGGAAGACATCGGAGCAGACGACGGAACCAAAGACAAAGGTATCGGTTCCGACGCCACCACAGTCTCGGGTCCGAGCCGCCCAGGCTCCAAACTCAAAAGAGTCAGAGGAGGAACATTTTGAGTGATGGGAATCGTTCTCGACTGTTGAGTCGGACTTTGAAGCATCTGGGCAAGTGCCTCGGACTTAAGAAGTCGACTCACTACTCTCTGAAGGTCATGGTCCGATAACCTGGAAGACCTAGAAGAGTGGGATCTATGGCTCCGTTCAGACAGTAAAGGAGATGCTGGAGCCGAATGAACGGAGCCGATAGATGGAGAACGGGACCATTTTCTCGATGTTGGTTCCGACAACTTGATCGGAGCCGACTCAGCTATGTCTTCCTCGGCTCCAGCCGGAGCCGAGGACACCATAGGGGCTTTTATTCGAGATTCATCGGCTCCGGCCAGAGCCGATGTTCGAATAGCCTTAGGACCTCCAGAAGACGGCTCAGAGGCTGGAGCCGAAGGTCTGGAAGGCTTAGAGGGTTTCCCCGATGATTGAGTCGAGGGACACTCAGGCTTCAATAAACCCCTTAAAATGAGTTTATTTTTTCGCTCCTGCAGGACTCTAGGGCTGAAGCCATGGCAAACAGCACATGAGTCCTGCAGGTGCAAAGGTCCCAGGCAGTACACACAAGAAGTGTGACCGTCTGTCAGAGACATCTTCTGACAGCACGAGTCACACTTCTTAAAGCCTGAGACCTTTGATTCCTTAGACATATCTAAGGGGAAAGTGTAACCACACAACACACAAACACACCAATTACACTTAAAATATAATTAAACTAACTTAAATTAAGTTAAAGATAATTATTAATAAAATCCCTACAAAACACAGTCACTCACTACTAGGAAGGGAGGGACTGGGCCTAAGGCCCAAGGGAAAATTTCTAAAGATTTTTGGAAAAAGGGGGTGGAAATTAACAGGGAATGGATAGACTACTTTACAATAACTCTATATAAAAAACTAACTTAAAATAAGGGGAAAAAGGCTAAGAAAACTAGTTTCTATACCAAAACTAACCTGAGCCAGTAAGAACGCACCTCGATCGCTGTAGCGGCAAACGAGATCTGAGGAGTTAGCGCCTAGCATTATGGGATATAGGGGAGCCTTGAGCCGGTGGAACTAGCTCTCGAGCTTTTAGAGTGGCCGAACCCATCCAGCAAGAATGTAGGCGAGATTGACAACTTAACATTATATTTTCATAGCGGCTGTACAGTCAGACAAAGATGCACATGCACAAGAATTTATACTTCTCAAACTGGCAAGCTCAGAGGCTATCAAGTGAGAATGTGCTTTTGTATATGCACCTGCTGTTATGCAGAACAGGGAGAAAACCTGTGTGTCATTGCTCAAGCTGAGACTTGTGAAGATCTGGAATGCTTAAAGCATAAATTTTGAGAAACTTTTGAGAACTGTGTAACCTCCAGATGAATATAACAGTGGAGAGGAATAAATTCAATATGAGACATCAAAAGCCTGGTGAAACCATGGAAGCATGTGCTACTGACTTAAGAAATAAAGCAGACACATGTAGATTTGGGATCTAAAAGACCGCCCTGTATGTGGCATTAATAATGACATGGTAAGAAAAATTCTAATATGTGATAGTGAATTAACATTGAGCAAAGCTATTTGCCAGATACATGAATTCACAGAAAAACATTCTATTATGCTTGCTGTATTTGCTGCTGCAAATGTTGACAGTGTACAACATAAAACTAAGACAATACATACACCCTCATAAATGTAACTCAAGGAGCTATGCCACACCACCTCCCATTATTAATTGTTGCAATTGTGAGGGCTGTTACGAACCTAAACGAAAAAAGTGTTCAGCCTATGGTCAACAGTGTCACAAATGCAAAAAGTGGAATCATTTCAAAAAGTTCTGCAGATCAACACAGACTCATAGATTTTATCCAACAAAGACAGTGGATCAAATTGAAACTGTAGCAGACCCTGACAACAGTGATGAAACTTTTTATTTTGATGGTGTTTCTGTGGTCAGTGAAACAGTCATCACAGGGGACTCTCACCTGTCAGCCAAGAGTGAAATATTTTGCAGTGTACAAATTAATGGGAAATCAGTAGAGCTTAAATTAGACACTAGGTCCAAATGTAACGTCATGTCAGCAAAAGCTTATGCAAAAATTAAAGTTGGAGAGAGCCTTGACTCGACAAGGAGCACAATACTAGTTGCTTTATGCCGTTATAGTCCTTTCTTGTCATTCTGCAGGTAACTGTTAAGATGTACAATTCTGTATGGCTAGAAGAGAAGTATAGTCATTAGTAGGCCTAGAAGACAGCCTAAGAATGGGATTGATTTCCCTCAATAAAGAGGTTCACCATCTAAATACAATAAAAGTGACAGTGTTTCACAACATATCTTTAAAGAATATGCCAATATCTTCAAAGATGAACTTGGTAAGCTTCCAGTTACATATTCCATGAAACTGAACCACGAAACAAACCCAGTTGTTAGACCTGCATGTAAAATCCCAGTAGGAATGCAAAGTAAAGTAAAAGTGGAATTAGGCAGAATGGCAAATTCAGATGTTCTGACTGCTGTGGCAGAGGCTCCTGAATGGGTATCATCCATGCTGGCAGCCCACAAAAAAGCTCAGATGACATTCGATATGCATTGATGCTAGAGACTTAAAGCCTTAAAACGTCCTCCTCATCCGATACACAGAGTAGAGCAGATAGCAGCACTAATGCCAAATTCAACTGTTTTCCCAGTTTTAGATACCAAGAACTCCTTTTGGCAAATCTTTATGTATCACAGATCATCTTTATTGACAACATTTAGCACACCATTTGGGAGATGCAGGTTTTTCAGAATGCAATTTGGAATCAGTTCTGCCAGTGAGGTATTTCTGCATGCCATGGAAATGTGGAGTGTACACATGCACTAATATACATAGATGTACATATATACAAACATACCAGGGTATGATAGTAAACACTAATAATGCAACAGCAGAAGAGAATACTCCAGACCAGGCACCAAATTATCCCTAGAAACTCTGTCACTTTGTAATGAGAGATAAATGTATGTGGTTTAGCCCTAGTGTGGCGAGCTGCGTGGGAGCAAAGATGTAAAACTGATCTGGTTTGATCCTCATACTCATATGTGATACAGTCACAGTTAGTAGCCAGAAAGAGTTTGTTTTGTTTACTGCACTGCAAGATCCCTTTCTGTCAAAAAGCAAAGCTACATAAATAGATGATCAGATTTCTCTTTGTTTGTTCTAAATAAAAAAATCTGAGTTGTCTATGGACATCCAGTTTGTGCATATATATACCAATTTGTTAGAGTGGTTCTTAAAGAAGGTGGGTAATTCAATGGACTGATTAATTTCAAATTCACGGTGATGTCGGACTTCTGACTGGTGATGCGCACCACATTCCTCTACATGATAACTTCCTGGAGAGTAATAGGGCAAAGTAGCTCCTGCATTGAGGACCACTCGTGAGGCAACAGTATTGCCCTGAAAGTGTTGCAACGCCAAAAACAGATGCCCCCACCCTATCAGGAGCGTCCCGTGGTTTATCGTCGCTTGACGGTGCGGGGTACACAAATGGTCTTCCGCTGGATGTTTTGCCGGGGACTTTCTGGACGACAGCAGAAGAGAAATGTAGTCATCCTTCTGTAAGAATGGAAGGATCGATTGAGCGTGACCATTGAACTTTTCCCTCTTGACAAACATCTGGGAGTTTTCTCTTTGGAATGGGGTGGATAGAAATGGGATTTTCTGGAAGGGGAAAACGGACTCCGACAGCAGACAGTGTGGCTCCATCAAATGGGGTAGTAAAGGAAGAAGACTTGGCTTTTCCGAAGCTAACATAAGCGCATCCAGGATTGCCTACGAAGAGCAGACTAGATCAGAGAAAGCTGAACTGAAAATGCGCTTTCCCGTATCTGTCCATGGATGAGGAAGACTCCGACATCTTTTTTTTTTGGGTGCTGCCCACCACCATGGCGTCTACTGTGCCGAATGTACTTATTTAGGCTTAGGAGGGACTGGTTCCACTGTCAGTCAGGTCCCCACCGCCTTCGAGCAATCAACTCCATTAACTCATCAAGGGCGGAGTGACCCAGGAGGAGGAAGGGCGAGCACCAAATGCCTTCAGCAAAACTGACTCATCTCAGAAGGGGGGGGGATTGCCAGTCACTCTCTGTTTTTAGATCTCCAAGATGTCAGAAAAGGAGACATCTTCTGAAGGTGACAGGGGAGGGACCCTTCTGACCATCCAAGTCATCGGATGTCAAAGATTCTTGTGGAGTCCGACTCTCGGTCCCCCCGAACCAAGTGGATCTTTTTCGAGACTCCAGTGCGGATCGGGATGAGTCGTGGAGTGAATGGCCGAGAAAAAAAACGACGGTTCTGCACCGAGGGCTCCACAATCATCAAGTAGGGTGGTAGGCCCCAAGTGGTAGGGCCCCAAAACTCTAAAGCGGTGCGAAATTTCTCTCTACACACACACCATACACTAAATACACTAAACAGGTAAAGACACAATTTCTCTAAAATTTAAAAAAAAAAGTAAAATCTTATCTAGAGAAAGATGCCTGAGCCTAGCCTCAACGACGCCATGCAGCAGCGGCAAACTAGATCTGAGGTAAAGGCAGAGGGGTGCAGCAGAGAGTCGAGTCGGCCACCGAGGGGGATCGGCTCCGAACCCATGTGTAAGAACCAAGGCGAGATTGAACACTCTCACATTAGATATTTGCTTGGATATCCTTGTGCCATTATTGTGGATGACATTATTGTGGGAGGCAATGGAGATCATCTCAGGAAGTTCTAGACCATGCATATGAGGTCAACCTCAAGCTAAATCCTTTGAAATGTAAATTCAAACAAAAAGAAGTTAACTATGTTGGTCACATGGTCATAAATTCAGGGCTACAGCCAGCTCCATCAAAGATACAGCAATCAATGAAATATTAGTCCCAGAAAATGTTACATTTTTACAGCATTTTCTGGGTGTGATTAATTATTTGGGAAAATTCATCCCAAGACTTAGTGAGCTTTCTGCACCATTACATGACATGTAAAGATATAAAATAGTCTTGCTTTGAACAGCACCAGGAGGCATTTGATACTTTAAAATAGAGAATTGCCAGTCCACCCACACTGAGATACTATGATGCCCATAAGCCTGTGACACTCTCCTGTGATGCCTCTCAGTATGGACTTGGTGCAGTATGTCTTTAGAAGGGCATTCCTTTTGCATATGCATCCATACCCTGACTCAAACAGATATGCACTATGCACAAATAGAAAAAGAACTTCTTGCTGTTGTGTTTGCGTGTTCCATATTCAATGACTATATATATATATATATATATATATATATATATATATATATATATATACGGAAGGCCATTCTAGATTGAGACAGATAATCAGCAGCTAATAATGATTTTGAAAAGCCGGTACAAACAGCCCCAGCAAGATTGCAATGCTTGATGTTAAAGCTACAAAAATACAGCTTTACCATTTTCTATAAAAAAAGTAAATGCATGTATTTTGCTGATGACCTGTCACGAGGACCAGAAAGATGATGGAACAACAGAAAAATGAAACAGCTGATATTGAGGTCATAGAGATCAAGCACATTTCATCATCACGGCTTGATGAGTTAAGAAATCACACTGCTATAGACCTAGTTCTTCAAAAAATGAGTAATATCAACCAAGGCCGGAGAATATGTCAAACACGTTTGCCACTTGAAATTCAGCAGCATTTCCCATTCAGGGATGAGTTCATAGTGGAAGATAGCCTCATTCTGAAAGCCCAAAAGTAGTCATTCCTAAATCATTGCAAAAGGACTATATAAAATTCTGCCCAAAGGCCACCCATGCATCGAATGAACTAAAAGTAGGGCAAGGGGCATTGTGCTCTGGCCCTCAATGTGCAAATATATTGAGAGAGAGACATTTTCATGTTCAGTTTGCAATGGTATCAAACTGCATCAACAAAAAGAACCTCTTCATCTACACACAATCCCTGATTTACCATGGTCACCAGTAGTAGTAGATATTTTTGAATGGGAATGGTCAATATTACCTGGTCCTAGTTGATTCCTACTCCAGATGGTTTGAAGTCAGCTTACTCTGGGATTTGACATCTGGCACAATAATTACAAAACTAAAGAGACACTTCTCAGTCCATGGAAGCCCACATAAAGTCATCTCAGATAATGGTGCACAATTCACTAGTCAACAGTTTAAAGAATTTGCTGCATCTTGGGATTTTATTCATGTAACCAGCAGTCCAGAATACCTACAGACTAATGGTTTGACTGAATGTGCAGTCCATAGTGCAAAGTATTTAAGGGAAAAGTACAAAAGAGACAGAACTGATGTATTCCTCAATTTACTAAACCTTCGAAATATCCCTTGTGACCAGACACTTGGTTTACCAGCTCAAAGACTGATGTCAAAACAAACATGAACTCTTTCTAATCAGCAAACAGCTGTTAGTGCCTACCTCAAAGAGTAATAAGGTAGTCAAAGCTCAACTATCAAAAAAGCATCAGTCACAGAAGTTAGTCTATGACAAAACCAGTAAGCCTGTTCGACCATAGTTGCAAGGTGAAGTTGTTAGACTACAGACATCAAAAGGTCATGATCTTGTAGGAGTTGAGGGACATTTGTGCTGAACCAAGGTCCTATATAATTCAATTCAAAGGAGTAGACTACAGAAGAAATTTCAGATACATTTTGCCTGTCCCAGAGCCAAAGCCACATTAGACTAAGTGTACTGGTGATTCCAGTTCTTGAGTGAATTACCAACCAATCAGCTTCAAGAAGACAAAGACCGCCTTATTTAAATGGTTCTGAAATACAAAGTAATGCTTTAGTACTGAATAACCCTGTAAAGACCGTTCCTGTTTCTAATTCAAATCAAAATCTGTATGTGACATGGGCAGGAAGAGACTGTAAATCCAGTCCTAAATATGTACAGTGAATTGGACTTAAAACCAAATAGGCTGCGTTGAACTGTTAATATGATGATTAATTCAGGAATGTGTTTACAGAAATATTAAAGAAAACTTGTCCATGTATTTGAAATAAGGAACAAAGTTAAAGAGGGATGGTGTAGAACAGTGACTATGCTTGACTGTTTTGTACCTTGACAGCCACTGTAGTTAAGGATGGCGGTGTTGAACAAGTTCAGTTATGTGCAAGTCTTGAATGTGCAGGCAGATAGATTCATGTTGGCTGTACAATAAACCGCTAATAACTGTCTCCACTGGTCATTCAATAATTTGCATAGCTAAATGGAGAAACTTTAATTTGCAAAGTGTTTAAAAACTTTGTGAAGTAATGTGTAAATGTCTCATTAAAAATGAGGGTTAATAATAAGCCCTTCTTAGATATGAATACAAAACAGAATAAGAGATATCATAATTTGAAGGGCAAATAATTTTGCCATAGGGATACAGAAGACAAATGTTTGTTTTGAAAAAGGTTCTTGTACTGGGGTACATAAAGCTATAAGTGATGAATTAATTGCTGCTGAGTTATTACCACTGGAGGGCAACACAAATAACCCTTAAGAGTAAGTGTAAGTGATTAATCTAGCAAAGTTTTACAACACCTGCAAGTACCTGAAGGGCAGCTATGCCCCATATAAACTATTTCCTTTTCCCAGAGAGTGTTTTCCTGTGAACAATATGTTCATTGAATTTCAATATATAAAGCATTTCTTAGCTATTTCTTCTTCACTGTGGCACTCCTACCTTATTCAGTTATTTCAGTGCACAACACTATGGATTTGACTGAAATCTCCATATTTTCTTCAGAAGTATGTCATCCTGGACCTTCACACATCATACTGTAAGCTTTTTTGAATAAGAGGAAAATCACACAGCTAGTTTTTTTTCCCTCTCTCTCTCATTTTCCCTGACAAGAATTTATTGAGATTGCTGGAATCCATAGCTCTCTTTCTGTGTATTGTAATTTACAGCTGCTTTTGTTCCTTATCTTAGAGCATTAAACCTACTGAAACTTTAGGAATTTCACATCATCTCTTTTGCCGTGTCTCGGAGTGAAGAAACCTAATAGCAGTGACAAAAACAGTCTGACTTCAGAGCTCATGTGTATCCTTATTTAAATTCTAACGTAATCAGTATATTGTAACAGTAGAACAAATTGTTTATTGCAGTATCCTTAAAACATAAAAATGAGCCCAAGTGAGACAATGTCACCATAGACAAGAAAGTTTAAGGCACTCGGTCCAGAAATCCTGATATTTGGCAATTGTCTTGATTTCTGCTATTTTGTGTAAATGCAAACCAAATTTGGCATAAGGCAATAGGGTGAGATAATTTGATGTGTGCTCATACTATATTAAGGGGAAAAGAAAACAAAACATGTCAGCATGTCTTCCACCATCAACAGCATCTTGGGTTCAAACAAACAAACAAAAAGAAAACTATTTAGCATAAATATATGTGTTCAGTTTCTGGCTGCTGTAGTCCTTTAACAGGAAAGGGCATATTGTAGATGGTTCAAAGCATAGGAAAGAATAAATTAGTATCTGTTCTTTTCTGAGACAATTATCAGTCAAAATGAACTATCCACTTGGTTCCTGGAAGGTATACCTCTCAACTGTCCAGATTTTTGCCGCATATTTTTGTCCTGTTCCTCCTAAAATATGTGATTTTCAGGCAAATCATTTAGGGTGAAGTTTTAGACTTCATTTTCAGAAACTGCATGCTAATGTAAAACCTGTTATTTTAACAAGTGTATAAGAACAGTAATTAAAATCTGTCCCTGATTTTGGACCTTTGTCGCCGCATTATTTTTGACTTTGTCCTAAGAGATTGAGAGGTATGATGAGTGATACAGAAGTAGGAGAATAAAAGCCTGTGACCATAGAGGTCGGTTAGTACTTTCCATTCCAAGTCTGAGATATGGACAGATAGTGTCACTTGTTTATCTCAAGACAAATGAACAGACATGTATGTATACCTTTTAACTAAATGCTTGATCTTTAACCCTGTAACATCTGCTAAGGGAATGCTCTAAGTTGCATAAAGTGTGCTAGCTTGTACTGCATTTGAATTGTTTTGACTGCTGTTTTAGCTACTTTTCTGTGCATATATTATAAAAAAAAAAAAAAAAAAACTTTTCTGTAACTAGTGCAGTCCAGATTCAGATTTGCTGTATCCAGGACTGTATGCAAGCTTTTGAGCCCCCCCAAGCTTTCTGTGTTGGAGGGAAGCCTTCTAGCTTATCAGTGGGAGTGGTAAGCACTAGGTAACCTATCTACCACATAAGGATAGGTTCTGGCCCAGGAATTGTAGTTATTGGCCATTTGGGCAGTTTTTCCATTTCTCTCAAGTTTCTGATTTAAAAGCCCGCATTTGCACTTGTTTCCCCCCTTTCCCGTAACTAGTTTAGTCCAGATACAGATTCTTAGTTTTAGCACTTGAATTTGCTTATTTGTGATTAGCACTTGTTCAGAACTTGTAAGCACTAAATAACCTACTAATTACTACAGCACTCACCCTTCCTCATTACCTAGAGGAAAACAGTTTTGGTACTTACTTTCCTCACTTGCTTAGAGAAAAACAGCTCTTGTACTCACTTATCTAGAGGAAAATAGTTTTTTATTCAGGCATGTCCAAGGGTCAGCTCCCAGTGTTCTCTCCTGAATCTGGGCATCTTGAGTAATGTAGAAATTGCCTCATGTACACAGACAAACCTCTCCTCCTACCACCCAACACTACAACCTGTGAGAGATGCACTTATCTAGCCAAACTGGAGGTAAAGCTCCCTCCAATCAGGACTGAACTTGACAGTCAAGAGGAGAAGGTAAACACTTGCACCACACTACACTCATCACATAGTCTCACTAAATCTACACCACCAAAATCCACACATAGAAACACAAAAACATTCGCTGAGGGTCTCAATAATAATCTGCTCAAGCAACAGAGACCTCCAAAGCAGAAATGCAAGCAACCTCCACCCCCCAACACAACCCAAAGGACACATGAACCGCAGACTCAGTGTGCCACTTAACCACAGCCAATAAGGCAAAACAATGTACCCAACACACTAGTCATAGGTGATTCTATAGTCAGGCACACTGATGTTCCACTCACCAGGCAAAACAAGGAGAAGGTTACTGTCAGATGCCTGTCGGGTGCCAGGATCTGCCACCTAACTCATGCACTCAGGTCACTCCACAACAAGTACAAATATGACTCTGTCATTGTCCATGTTGGTGTGAATGACCAGAGACGTACCTCCCTGGACTACATGAAAAGAGACATGGAAGAGGTCTGCGATCTTGTAGCCCAGGCAGGTATGACCCTAGCCCTGAGTAGCATTCTGCCATCACCCAGAATGATGCCGCAGTACAAGGACAAAATGATTGACTTCAACAATTGGCTAAGCTTCTGGTGCCATTCTAAAGGGATCCAGTATCGGTCTGGGATGACATGGTCGACAGATCATGATGCTTTGCTAGAGATGGCCTGCAACTGTCACCCCTGGAATTCCGGATACTAGCTAAGGTTCTTGCCATCCCTATAGTGCCTATTTTAGGCAAGGTTCAAATGACAAATTCACCACCATAACAGGAACAGGCAAGCAAAAACTGAGGGAGATGCTACTCAATGCTAGAAGTCTAAATCTCAAAATGCACTCACTAGAGACACTCCTTAAAATGGAGAACATCGATATCTGTGCAGTGACTGAGACCTGGTTCAAGGTTCCAGAAAGCACACCTGCACTACCAGGCTATAACTCATACCACACTTTTCGGCCATGTAACCTGGACCGGAACACCAAAGGCGAAGGTGTGTCCATATTCATTAAGGATATGCACACCTCCAGGCTAGTTGCTCAGCATAACGCAGCCGAGGTTATCCAAGTGCAACTTACTCTGGGCAAAACTGCAATCCAAATTGTGGCTTGCTACAGATCACTCACCATGCCCCAGGATTCCCACTCCTCTTTTCTTGATGCACTGGAAAATATTAGGGTTCAACCAAACACCCTAATAATGGGCAATTTCAACTACCCCACCATTAACTGGGAAAACTACTCATGTACCAACTCCTTTGCTCAATGCTTTCTGGAATTCATAAACTCCAATGCCCTGGATCAACGTATCCACACCCCCACCAGGGGCAACAATATCCTAGATCGAGTCATTACCAACATGAGTGACCGGTGTTCCACACCTGAAGTCAACACCTCATTGGTCCGATCCAACCATAAGCTAATTACTCTAGATATCCACACCCTGCCCCCAACCCCCCATTAAGGAAACCATGGTAAAAAAAATTCTCCAAAGCCAATTTCATGCTTCTTAAGACAGAAGTGGTGAACTTCATGACACCCATGCAGATGGACAATACAGTTACGACTACTGAATCCTACACAATTGCACTTTATAAGCACTTACATGAGTGCATTGGTCTTGCTATCCCAAACAAAACCAAGACGCTATCCTCCAAAAAAAGGAAGCCAATCTGGTGGTCCCCTGCCATAAACAAACTGTACAACAGAAGGAAGGAACTGTTGCAAAAGAGAGTAAAATCCCACGAGTGGAGGAGCTCCCTGGTCAGCCTCAGTAAGAAGCTGCGATCCCTGATAAAATCTTCCAAAGCTAGTTAGGAAAACAAAATTCCCACTAATTCTAAAGACAACCACAAAGCATTCTATAGCTATGTCAAGAATCTCAATGGCAACACTCAGATCTGCTCCAAGTTACAGCACAATGGCACTAAATATACAGACCCAACTGAAATTGCCAACATCCTGGCAGATAGGTTCAGTGCTAACTTTACCCCCCCCCCCACCCCCTAAAGAGCCCATCTCTATACTGGAAGAATGCAAAGTTCCTGTAATCACGGCTGCACAAGTAAAAAACACTCTCTCCAAAGCCAAGAATACAGCATCCATGGGACCAGACAACATCCCAGGCTGCGTTCTACACGAACTACAGAACAAACTGGCACCCCACCTAAGTACCATGTTCAGTCATAGCCTCACCTCAGGCTTTGTGCCTGCTGAATGGTGCACAGCAACGGTTATCCCACTCCACAAGGGGGGAGCCACCACAGACCCTGGGAACTACCGCCCCATTAGCCTGACGAGCCTGGTCTGCAAGGCCATGGAACGTATCATCATGGAACTTATAAACAAAGACATTGGTAATCTCCAAACTCTGGACCCCACCCAGTTTGAGTTTGTAAAAGGGAGATCATGTCTCCTAAACCTGATAGACTTCTTTGAAGCAGTCACCAAAGCCGTAGACAAGGGTAAGGTGGTTCACACAGCCTTACCTAGATCTTGCCAAGGATTTCAACACCATCCCCCACTCTGGAATTATAGATAAACTCACTAAACTAGCTATAAATCCCTATGTCACAAGATGGGTTGCCAACTGGCTCACTGACAGAACCCACACTGTGAAATTAGCAGACTCCAAATCAGACTTCAGACCAGTGACAAGTGGAGTACCACAGGGTTCAGTCCTGGGTCCTCTCCTGTTTGGTATCTACTTCTCTGAAGTACAGGCTAACACAGAAGGACTTTGGCTAATGAAGTTCACAGATGACTACAAACTAGGAGCCATAATTGAAACTCCTAATGATGTGGACATCCTACAAAAGGGCCTCACTGAGACAGATGCCTGGTGTCAAAGCCATGGCCTCAAGCTCAATGCCAAAAAGTGCATTGTCATCCTCTTTATTAAAAACTCTGTACCCATGAAGTACAACATAGGCGGTAGTATACTTAACACCAAAAGTGTGATAAGAGACCTTGGGACACGGGTGGAAAGTAGTCTCTCCTTTGATAATCACATTGCCACAGCAGTCAGGAAATCCTTCTCCGTGGCACACCTCATCACAAAAGGTTTCTCATCCAGAAAAAGAGAGGTCATTGTTCCCCTCTACTCATCACTCATTAGACCCATTATAGAGTACAACACCCCTTTTGGTATGTACCTCACAAGACATCTACAACAACTGGAAAGGCTGCAGAAATACCTCACAAAGAGGATTAACAGCCTCAAACACATGCCCTATGCAGACCGTCTCAAAAAACTCCAGCTTTACTCCATTGCATATCGCCTACTCAGAGGTGATCTCTGCCTAACATACAAAGCTATGTCAAGCCCAGAGCTGTTGGACATGCTCCACTTAAAGAAATCCCAGTCCCTATGAGCTATACTCTCAAGGGACCTAAACCTTGTCACCACAACAAACAGAACATGCCGGAGGGATAGATTCCTGTCCCACAGACTTCCCATACTCTGGAATAAACTACCTATCTATATCAAACAAAGCTCCTCATTAGCACTCTTCAAGAAAAATGTTAATGATTGGATGGGAAATAGGAAATTCTCCCTGGGGATCACCTCTGTGGCTCTGCTCGACAGTGGCACAGGAAAATAATTTTCTTGGGTGGCAAATGCCAGGGTACCTTTTTGGCTGTGCTTGTATAGGCCCCAGGGCCGATAGCCTAGTACCTACCTATGAACATATAAGCAATGCACAAGAAATATTCTGCATAATGAATAACATTTCCTGCAGTTCATTTTTGTATGCAATAAAACTGTATTCTTCCTGACCTCTACATCAAATCCACTTTTCTCTAAAAGACCATTTTCTCTAAAAGACCATTCTGCGATCTGATTTATACCAGTAATGTGCACGGAAAAGCCCACTGACTTAATTTGTAAGTGTTGACTAAATTTTTTTTTTTTTTCAATCTGTATTTCAACATTCTTCAGCTGGTTGGTTGTTTCATAGAAAGCTGTGAAGTAACTAGCATAAGCTTTGCTCGGCCTTGAAATAAATCATTAACTGAGGTTTTCCTTAACAAAGCTTTGAAATGAATCATTAACTGAGAGTTTCCTTAACAAAGCATTGATGTAAATCATAAGTGATGCTCTCCACTTGACCCCCTTGGCATCTAAACAAATAAACATTATCAGTTTATTTGTTTTAAAACAATAACTGCCCTTGAACATTTATTTTAAAAATGTCTTTTATAAACATTGAATCTGATTAATTTTTATCCGAAAACAGAAAAGAGTAGCTGACTGATTACTTTGAATGCATTTCTGTTATAAATGCTGACTAGGCCAGCATTTTATTCTGTATGAAAGCATAGATGGTAGGGCCAGCTTTAGATACTAGTGAAAAAGCTACAGTTTACAGCCCTGTTGTCTGAAAGAGTCCTTCAAGAATTGAGAATTGTTTCATTTCCTGAAGTTTTATTATAGCTTCATATATGAAAGTGTCCATAAGTAATTCATTTATTACATCCAAAAGAACCCAAAGCAGGGTATCAGCAGGAATATTTAAAGGAGGATAAGTGCTTTTGTCTACACTGATGAAGTCTTTCTTTATGTATTGAGGAGGAAAGCACTTAACCTCGATTAAATATCCCTGCTATCTTGCATTGACTTTTCTGGATGTGACAGAGAAGAACTTTTTTTGTTTCTGGTTGCCTCTTTGCTGCATATTTTGTTCATAAATATTGCATATTTTTATTGTTTAATAATATGTTTAACCGTATTACTGAAATATATAAATAAACGAGCATTTATGTTTCATTGACCATAACATTTAATTGTAACACACTGGTTCTATGAAATCTGCGATATAGGTGTATTCAGAAAGATTGATACTGTGAATCTAAATAGTGAGATCTGAATTGCACAATATGGCCCGATGGAGATTAGATATGCATAACTGCCAACATGTCACGGACCGCTAGGGATAGAACTCCATAAAGAAGCCGTGAGGTCTCCATGCAGATGGTTAGACCACAGTATGAGAGCTCACATAACAGCCCCATTGGCCTGCATATACCATGCCTGTCACAAGGTGTGTTCAAATGTGCATTAAAATGTCTCATATAGGCAACACGAGCTTAGCTAAGAGTCCATACAAGGAGTACACAGTAAAGTACTAACTTAGGCTTCACTGTGTATTCCTTATATGGATTCTCAGCTAAGTACTAACTTTGTTTATTTTTTAACTGGGAAGAAAATGGGAATATAAAAAGTTTAGAAATGGGGGAAGAATAAGCGGAAGGCTATACAGGAGGCCAAAGTGAAGGGAAAAGTGCCATGGGAGAGTTGGAGTTATGGTTTGTGGGACAAGGGCCTGTTGTCAGAGAAGGGTAGAGGACAAAGGAAGCAAGAAGGGAGTGTGTGTGTATAGGAAGGGAAGTATAATATGATGGCAGCATATAATACCAAGACTGACGGGGACATACTGACAAAAATATGGGAGCTGCAAAAGACAGTCATAGAAAAGTGTTGATTGGGATGAGTGGACAAAGACTCAGGTAAAACATTTGCCACATTTTTAACTGACTTGAGAAACAAGGCAGGCAAAAACATGCAGATTTTGTGATTTAATATGATAAGACAGGCTTGTGTGTGGTATTAAAGATGATGCAGTGAGAAAGATTTTGCTTTGATTTAACTTTGCCTAAGGCCATAAAGATTTGTCAGATATATGAGCTCCCAGAAAAGCACACAAATATGCTTACAAATGAGAAAAGCAGACGTGTGGCTTTCTCTACTACTAATGTTGATAGTATGCAGCAAGTGGTTTAAAGATACAGGCCGAAAGGTGAGGCAGCTTCAGTGAAACCCAGAGCCTTTCTAGCAAGTTCCAGGATAGCTCCAGTAAAATCCAGAGCATGGTCAGTGAAGCACAAGGGGCGACTTGGCAAAACCTGTAGCTTGCCTCATACTCAACTGTCGTAATTGTGGAGGTAATCATGAGTCTAATAGAGAACAGTATTTAGCTTTTGGGTCAGCAGTGCCACAAATGTAAAAAGTGGAATAACTTCAAAATGCTTTGTAAATCAAATGAGATTCATTCTTTTATTAAAAGAGAACATTCAAAGAGGCAAGTTCAACTAGAAAGCTGTGACCCTACTTTTTATGTTGATGGTGTGTCATTGATTGGTGAAACAATCAATGCAGTAGAGTTGTGGGCAAAGAATGAAGTATTTTGTACTGTTCTGATTAATGGGAGACCTGCAGAGCTCAAAGATGATACTGATTCAAAGTGCAGTGTTATGTCAGCAGAAACATTTGCCAAAGTAAGTGCTGGTGAGATGCTTGATCTGGCATAGTGTGAAGAAACTTGTTGCTTATGGTGGTGAATAAATTCAAACCGAGGGCTCATTAGTGCTTTGTTACTCTGCTGGGAACAGCTATGACTTGCAGTTTTATCTAGTCAAGAGACACGTGCAGTCATTATTAGGCCTCAGAGACAGGTTGAAAATGGGACTGCTTTCATTTAATAAGGAAGTCCACCATGTAAGCTTGAAGGATAACAGCTCAGATTTCACCCAGACTATATTTTATGACTATGCTGATCTTTTTGAAGACAAACTCCCAGTTGTGTACTCCATGAAGTTAGACCACAAAGTGAGCCCAGTTATCAGATCAGCACTGAAAGTTCCAATAGGTATGCAGAATAGAGTCAAGACTAAGCTAGACAGAATGGTGCAGCAAGAAGTAATTTATCCAACTGAAGAACCAACTGAATGGGTATCCTCTATAGTAGTAGATTAGAAGAAAAACTCAAATGATTTTAGAATATGTATTGATCCGAGAGACTTGAACAAAGCATTGAAGCAACCTCATCATCCAATGCAAACAGTTAAAGTTGCTGCTCTTATGCCAGATGCCACTGTTGTTTCTGTCTTAGATGCAAAAAGTTCATTTTGGCAAGTTTTGTTTGACCGAAAAGCTTCATTGCTTATCACTTTCAGTACTCTTTGGAAGGTACAGATTTTTGAGAATGCCATTTGGAATTAAATTCTGCCAGTGAAGTCTTTCACTGTGTGATGGAGCAAATTTTTCTGGCTATCCATATGCTGTTATCGTAGATGATATTATTGTAGAAGGCAATGGTGAAGTCAAACATTATAGAAACCTCAAGAAGGTTCTGGACACAGCTCATGAAGTGAATCTTAAGCTGAATCCTCAGAAATGCATATTCAAGCTATGAGAAGTTACTTATGTTGGTCATTTGTTTACCAAGTCAGGCTTATGACCGGATGCTTGCACGCAAACAACAATCCTTGAGATGCCAGCTCAAGACAATGTCGAAGCCCTACGTTTTCTTGCCATGGTCAACTATTTGGGCAAGTACATTCCAGATTTGAGTCCTCTTTCAGCACCACTCAGAGAGCTGACTTGCAGAGATATAACCTGGTCCTGGTCAGACCACCACCAAAGAGCATTTGATGTCTTGAAACAGAGAATTGCCAGACCACCTACTTTTACTATGATGTTCACAAACCAGTAACTCTTTCCTGTGATGCCTCTAAGTTTGGTCTTGGTGCATTCATTCTTCAAGAGGGTAGACCAGTAGCCTATGCATCAAGAGTTTTAACCCAAAGTGAGATACAGTATGCTCAGACAGAGAGAACTCTTGGCAATTGTTTGCATGGTCAAAGTTCCATGATTATATATATGGCTGACCTATTCAAATTGAGGTAGACCACCAACCTTTAGTCACTATTTTGAAAAACCCAGTGCCCCCAGCTTCTGCTAGATTTCAATGAATGATGCTAAAACTGCAGAAATACAATTTCAGCCTTGTTTAAACAAAATGCAATCTTCATTATCTTGCTGATACTTTATCCAGATTGTGCAGAAAAAACACTGAACAGCATGAAAAGGAGAAACCTGATTTTGAAGTCATGGAAGTGAGAATTTTTTCTTCCACTTCTCTAGAAGCTCAACCACTTTATCAGTCAAAGATGGCCATTAAAGCAATCAAGTTTACCACCAGATGTGTAGCAGTATTTTCCTTACAGACATGAGATTTTGGTAGAAGATGGTATCATCATGAAACGTCCAAAAATAATTGTTAGAAAATCTTTGCAACAAGAGTATATTAAATTCTTGCATTGTGGCCACCCAGGAACTGATTCTACCAAAAGAAGGGGGAGAGATATAGTATTTTGTGTCAAAAAACATTGAGAAAAAACTTTCAGCTTGTTCTATTTGTAATAGTACTAAACCGCATCAACAAAATGAACCACTTCAGTTAAGCCAGATTCCTGAACTACCTTGCTCAACAGTAGCCACAGACAATTTTGAGTGGAATTGTCAACATTACTTGGTTTTAGTAGACTCTTATTCAAAATGATTCGAGATTGACCTACTTCTTAATCTCACGTTCAGTACTGTCATTACTAAGCTGGAGACATTTTTCTGTCCATGGTAGTCCGCACAGAGTCATTTCTGACAATGGTGCACAGTTTACAAGTCAGCAGTTCAAGATTTGCTGAAACATGGGACTTTGTTCATATTGCGAATACCCACAGTCAAATGGCTTTGCGGAACGTGCAGTTCAAAGTGAAAAACAGCTGTTACAGAAATGAAAACAAGACAATATTGCTTTTCTAAATCTCCTGCATCTCAAACATTCCTCATGATAATCATCTTGGTTCACTTGCCCAGAGACTTATGTTGAGACAAACAGAACCACATTACCAATCAGTAGCAATTTGTTGGTTCCATGTGCTAAAAATAACAAAGCTGTGAAAGCTCAACTCTTGAAGACGTAAAAGTCCTACTATGATAAACTGCTCAATCTATTAAAAGAAGGGGAGATCATGAGGATGTAGACAACAAAAGGTTTTGATCGGACTGGATTTACATAGCCTCAAAGCAAACAACCCTCAGACTACATACTAAACAGTCTAAATACCTCCTCAGTACTATACACCAACTTATTACCATCCTCCTTACAGGAGATATTCACCCTAACCCTGCCCCTATTAACCCCTCTAAATCCAACCCCCACTCCCTCTCCTCAACAGGAAAATCCCTCATATTCTCAGCACTAAATGCTCAAAGTATTTGCAACACAATCCCCAACCTCCATGCTTGGCTCATCCACAACCACCCAGATATCCTTTCCATCTCTGAAACCTGGTTGAAACCCTATATACTAGACACAGAAATAACTCCTCCCAATTACTGTATCATTAGAAAAGATGGACTACACAGAAAGGGTGGTGGAGTCACTCTCCTCTACTTATCCTCCCTCTCAGTTATTCCCTTCACAAAACCCATTCCACAATTCGGTAATGCTGAATTAACTCCTGCCCTACTTCAGATAAACATAAACATATGCATAATCAGGCTCTATATCCCTCCTGGTGACAATGTCCCTGTCTTTGAAGATATTCTTTCCTGGCTCTCTTCTAATATTACTAAAGAGACTATAATCCTGGGTGATGTAAAAATTAATTGGACCACCATCCAATCTCCCTCCAACTCCCTAAAGATAAACGTCTATAACTTCACACAGCTTATCAACTCCACAACTAGACCTTCCAAACACAACCCCTCTGGAAATATTCTTGACTGGATACTAGTCTCTTCACCCCTCAGCACACCTCTGATAGCAGTACCCTCCCTGATTCACTCAGTGACCACATTCTTACCTTTACCCATCGCCTTTCTATACCCTTGCAACTACCTCATACTTTCATCACCACTCGTCCCCTAAAAAGCTTCAACCCTAATGCCTTCTCAAATGCACTAAAACACAAAAACTGGATCCCTCTAAAATCTCTACCTTTAGACAATGTAATTTCCTACTTTAATACAACCTTCCTAAACCTTCTTGATACCTTTGCCCCCCAGAAAACTAAAATAATAAAATCTCTGTTCCAAAGCTACCCTAGCAGTCATGCACCTTTGAGACAAAGCCTGGAAACATTACCATAAAAACAAAACTGCCATTACCCATAATGAATACCAAAACACTTTGTGACAAAGCAAAAAAACTCATCATCTCAGACTGCAATTCCTTCTATTCCACACTACAAAACAATTCTGGAATGGAATTACCTCTCTCCTCAACCCTGGTAAAAAAGAAAACTCCTGCCAGATCCAAATGCCTCTGACACTGATTTAGCCATACAATTCAACTCTTTCTTCATTGATTCCACTGCCAAACTAACAAAATCCTTCTCCAACAATCCTGTATGCCCACCTCTCTTATCCTCCAGCTCATCACCCTCTTCTGCTTTCTCCTCCCAACCCCCACTTTTCTGTATGAATTCCATCCCTAGATCTACGATAAGAAAACCCCTATTAAAACTGAAGCCATGCTCAAATGCCCCTGACAATATCCCCTTCTACTTCCTAAAGATCACCGCAGAAGCCGTAGCCTTCCCCATCTGCATTCTAATTAACCGATCAATCAAATAAAGCTGTGTATCACAACTTTTGAAAAACGCCTTTATCCCTCTTCACAAAGGAGGCAACAATAACAACTTTTTCAATTTTCGACCCATTGCCATCCTATCCCCCATCTCCAAACTGCTAGAAAAACATATACATTTACAACTCTTACCCTACCTTATAAATAACCAACTAACTCCTACACAACATGGATTTAGGCCCAGTCATAGCACCACCACCAGCCTCTTCTTCTTCAAAACCATCAGCAAAGCCTGTGACAGTGGCTGTACAGTTTCCTCTCTTCTCCTAGACCTATCAAAGGCTTTCAATATTATCTCTCACAATATTCTAACTAAACTTTCCAAGCTAACTCTATCCCTTTCCTTAATTAATTGGTTCACCAGTTACCTCTCTTATAGGCAACAATCAGTTAAGTGGAAGAATGTTAGCTCCCCATTCCTCAGCACTCCAACTGGTGTACCTCAGGGTTCCATTTTAGGGCCACTACTGTTAAACATTTTCATAAATGCCTTCCACCATGCCATTCCCAACACTAAACATATTCAATATGCTGATGATTCAACAGTTATCTGCTCTGCCATTTCTATTCCCACTGCCATAAAATGAACTCAAGATGCATTCTCCTCTATTAAGAAATGGATGCTAGATAATCAACTGGCACTTAATGCAGCAAAAAAACAAACTAGTGATATTTACCGCTTCTGGGACTACCATCATTGATAAAGAAACATTCATCATCACTAGTCACAATAATACTTCTCTTGAAATTGTATTTAATGCAAAATTACTAGGAGTCCTCATTAATGATCAGCTGAAGTTTGATATTCACCTACATACAAACATTAAGAAAACACAGACACTTGGAATGGTATACAGTCACAATCACTACCTCTCCTCTTCTACCAAAATATTTCTCTCCACCACATACCTCATCCCATCTCTCCTATATGGTGCCCCACTCCTTACTAACCTACAGTCTTACCTTAAGGCCAGATTAACCTCCTGCTACAATAAAATCTCAAAATTTGCCAAAGGTCATCGATCTTCCACTCACGACTGTATTGCTCTTCATAAACTGAATTGGCTACAGCTGCCCCACTATCTCACTTGTATCCAACTCATCCAAGCTCACAAACTTATTTTCACTCCCTCACTCTGCCCCTCTCTAGCTTCCACCGTCAAAATGCACATACCTTATAGACTCCTAAGATCAAACACTCAAAATCTTATTGAATTACACAAACCTGCTCGTCCACCAGGTAAACATATATTAGCATTTTTCTTTAGCACGGCTCTGGAACTCACTGTCACCCCTGATCTGTTCCACTAGCAGTCGCTCCTCCTTTAAAACCATGTTTCACTCATACCTAACATCCCACTGGGAATGCTACTGAACTACTCCTACATAAACCAAATCTAAAACCCAGACTCTCTCTCAGTACCAGTTTGCTTACTTCTAAAGTAACTAAAAACTGTGTTTCTTTTCTCTTATCACTGTAAGAACCTACTTTAACAAATAATACTTATTATGCTTATTCTTCCTTCAAATTGTATCTAAAATCATGCCTGTAGTTGTACTTGTAATACTATACAAAAGTGTTTATTATATCCTGTGCATTCTGCTGCATGTTTATTATCAAAATGTTTGTATATTTGTATGTTTTGGAGATTTTCTCCCCAGGACTCCATTGAAAACAGGATATCTTAGAACAATGAACCATCCTGGTAAACCAACGGCAAATAAATAAATAAATAAAATTGTGTCAAGAGCTGGGATCGCACATCATGGAATTGCAGGAAATGGAATTTTGGCAGAATCAGAAGCATTCATTAGCGGCGTCCAAGCCAGCCAACCAAACAGAACATGCTGGAGGGATAGATTACTGTCCCAGAGACTTCCCATACTCTGGAACAGACTACCTATCTATGTCAAACAGAGCTCCTCATTAGCACTCAAGAAAAATCTTGATGACTGGATGGGAGATAGGAAATTCACCCCGGGGATCACTTCTGTGTCTCTGCTCGACAGGGGCACAGGAAAATAATTTTCTTGGGTGGCAAAAGCGAGGGTACATTTTTGGCTAGGCTTATATAGGCCCTAGGGCCAATAGCCTAGTACCCTGCTATGAATTAGAAGTTATGTACCTACCATAACGTTCCATGTTAGTTGTCTTCTCTCGCCTTCTTTCTTGCTGGATGGGTTCGGAGCCGATCCTCGGCTCCAACTCGGCACTTGCTAAGCTCGAGAGCTAATTTTACCAGCTCGAGGCAACCCTATATCCCATGATGCAAGGCAGAGACTACCCAGATCTCGTTTGGTAGCTAAAGAAATAGTAATATTTTCTTACAACTGAAGAGGAGGAAGAAAAATAACAATACTAAATAACATCATAACCCTCTAGAAAGGATCAACCTAATCTAGTGACACTAGAAGTTGAACAGCTAGAAAAAGGGAATAACCTCTTAATAGAAGATGCATAATCTTCCCGGTCTGACCAGGCTAGGGGGATGGAGGGCGGGATGCAAGAAAGAAGGCGAGAGAAGACAACTAACATGGAACGTTATGGTAGGTACATAACTTCTAAATGTTAAGTTGTCAATCTCGCCTTCATTCTTGCTGGATGGGACCGCTTCCCTAGCACCTCTATCCTGGGTGGCTCAATGGAACAGACTCTTGAGAACGGTGGAACCAAAATTCGCTCTGTCTCTGGAGGCCAAGTCTAATTTGTAATGTGAAACAAAGGTATGAGGAGAGGCCCACGTGGCTGCTGCACAAATAGTGTCTATTGGAAGTCTAGCTTGAAAAGCTGTAGATGTAGCTAGAGCTCTGGTAGAATGGGCTTTTGGCTTAGAAATCAACTCTTTGCCTCTGAGCTGATAAATTTAAGTGATCACAGAAGACAGCCATCTAGATAAAGTTACCTTAGAAACTGGAAGGCCTTTCCTGTTCTCTGCATAGGATAGAAACAGTTGATCAGATTTCCTAAAAATTTTAGTTATGTCCAGATAATATCTGAGCTGGCGGTGAACATCAAGACAATGTAACTTTTGTTCCGCTCTATCAGAATAATTCGGGAAAAATACTGGAAGATCAATGGATTGATTTAGGTTGTCTGATGCCACTTTTGGTAAGAAAGACGGATTAGTCCTTAGAGATACCCTATCTTTGTGGAATATTAAATAGGGAGGACGAATACAGAGAGCATGAAGCTCAGATACTCTCCTGGCAGAAGTAATGGCAACTAGAAAAAGTGTCTTGCAAGAAAGCAATTTTAAAGAACAGGCAGCTGCAGGTTCGAATGGGGGAAGAATCAAGGATGTTAAAATTAAATTTAGATCCCACTGTGGTGGGGGTCTCTAATCGGAGGTTTCAATAAAAAGATACCTCGAAGGAATGCCTTGCAAAGTTTATGTGACATAATGTTGTGGTCCAAAAGGCCTATATGAAAATTTGAAATGGCTGCCAGTTGAACTTTCACTGTGGAAGAAGAGGATCCTGAATGAAAAATCACAGCTAGGAAGTCCAATACCGAATGAATTGGAGCAGTATAGGGGTCTATGTTCCTAGCTTTTGCCCAGAAAGAGAAATGTCGCCATTTACTAGTGTAAATCTTTCTGGTAGAAGATTTTAGGGAAGCTACTATGATATCCCGTACAGGATTAGAAATCATAGGAAGCCTGGCTAAGGATGGAAGTGGAGCAACCAAGCAGTGAGGTTGAGAGAAGGTATGGATTGGTGCAGTTGACCCGACTGGTGGGTCAGAATATCTGGAACCGGGTCCAGATGCCATGGCTGTACCAAGAGATAACGATGTAGGAACGGAAACCATATCTGTCGAGGCCAATGAGGGGCAATGAGAATCAACTTGGCTCTCAAGGCGGTTGCTTTCTGAATTAGCTGAGGTATCAGCAGGAAAGGCATAAAGAAGTCCCCGAGGCCAATCTTGGGTTAGAGCGTCTCTGGGGGGATGGCTTGGAAGGGGGAAGAGAGGGAAGAAGTTTGGGCATTTGCTGTTTTGAGGTGTAGCGAAAAGGTCACAGCAAGGAAGGCCCCACTTCTGAAAAATCTCTTCCGTCACTGATTGTTTGAGAGACCACTCATGAGGCATGAGAATAGCTCTGCTCAATCTGTTCGCTATGATGTTGGATTTCCCGGGGATGTGCATTGCTATCAGAAACCGGTGAGAGGAGATTGCCCATTGCCAAAGTCTGAGAGCCTCTCGACACAGTGGATAGGACTTGGTTCCACCCTGTTTGTTTATATACCACACTACGGACATATTGTCCGTTTGGACTGCAATAGTTCCCAGGGGAAGAGAGTCGTTGAGGGCTTGCAACGTTAAAAGCACCGCTCTCATCTCCAGAACATTTATGTGCAGATGGTACTCGAAAGGTTGCCAAGTGCCATGGACCATTCTGCCCTGATAATGCCCCCCCCCCACCCAATCAGGGAGGCATCCGATGTAACCGTGGCAACCGGGGCAAGAGGAACAAAAGGTCTGCCTTGATGGATTTGAGGAGACGATATCCACCAAGTCAGATGCCTTTTGCAAGTTGGAGTCACTATGATCTCGTGAAGCATGGGAAGTTGTTGAAAAGACCATTGGGTGAATAGCATCCATTGTAGAAGACGCATGTAAAAGCAGGCAAGGGGAAGAAGTGTTATGGCGGCCGCCATAAGACCCAATACTTTCAGAGCAAATCTGGCCTGAATTTTGTTGCTGAGAAGAATCACCTGGACGTGTCTTTGAATGTCCAAGATCCTTTGGTCTGTTAACTTTGCTGAAAGTTGTACGGTGTCCAATCTTGCGCCTATAAAAGTAATAGATTGACAAGGCGACAAGGCAGATTTTTCGAAATTTATAGAAATTCCTAGCCCTCTGCAAATGTGAATGGTGTAATTTCTGGCTTGGAAAAGCTGATGCCTGGTGGTGGCAGTGAGGAGCCAGTCGTCTAGATATGGAAACACCTGGAATCCTTGACGTCTCAGGTGAGCCGTAACCACTGCCATACATTTGGTGAACACTCTGGCGGCTGTAGTGAGTCCAAAGGGCAGGGCTCTGAATTGGAAGTGACTGGTCCCCAGCCGAAAGCGGAGAAATCTTCTGGAGTGTCTGTGAATTTTTATGTGATAGTACGCATCCTGAAGATCTATCGAGCACATCCAATTGTCCTTTCCCAGAAAGGGCAGAATGGACTGAAGCGTGACCATCCGGAATCTTGATTTCTTTACAAACTTGTTGAGTTTGCTCAGATCTAATATTGGTCTCCAGTCCCCTGTCTTTTTTGGAACTAAAAAGAACCTTGAGTAGATTCCGGATTCTATTTGGTCCACTGGGACTGGCTGGATGGCTCTTTTTACTAGCAGTTTTGATATTTCTAGTACTGCTAGTTCCCTTAGACCGGGTGGAATGTCTGGAAGGGTTCCCTTTTGTTGAATTGGGGTTTGAATAAAGGGAATTTTGTAACCCTCAGATATAATTGACTGTACCCATTTGTCTTGAGAAAGGGAAAGCCAGGCTATTGGGTACAGCGATAATTTTCCCCCGACTGCTTCCGAAGGCGGACAATCGGGCAACATCTCAGGGATGCTGGAAGGGTTTGTCAGAAAGAGGCTCTCTGCTACCCTGATTCTGTGGACCACCTCTGCCCCTAGGGTGGCGTCTATTATTGTTACCCCCTCTGTCTCTGGGGGTAAACTGACTTCGTGCGTCAGGCGTGACTCCTTGAGATTTGTGGAACCACATTTTCCCTCCCTTCTGTCCTTTGGGGTAAGGTCTTGAAGGGGTGGAGAAATGGACTCCTACGGCAGAAAGAGTCTTGCCATCTTGTTCGCATCTAGTCAAAGTGTCTTTCACTTGAGGTCCGAACAAGGTCGACCCATCAAAGGGGGAGTTTATGAAGGACACCTTGAAGGGGTCTGCAAAATTACAAAGCTGCATCCAGGACTGATGCCTTAAAGCCACTCCTGTGCCTGTGGCCCTACTCGCTCCATCGGCTGCATAAGAAATGAGCCGCATGGAGGAGTTAACAATGGAGTTAAGGATTCCTAGCTGTGAGCTAATCTTATCCTGAGACCCAGCAGCTGACGGATCCTGTAAAACTTCTCCCAACTCTTTAAGAACATCTCTTTGAAGGCGGGTGAAGTGGCATAAGTTGTTCAGCGATCTCATGGCAAAAGTCGCTGAAGAAAAAATCCGCTTGCTGTACCTGTCCATAGTCCTAGAATCCTTGTTAGGAGGATGGACAGGTACTGAAGGATCAGCTAATTCCTTCTTGGTGGCAGCAGCCACCACCATGGCATCAACTGGGACACCCTTTGTTAAATATTGTCTATCTTGTGGGACTGTAATAAATTTTGAAGGCCTCCTAGGGATAGGTTCCACCGAATCCAGAGCCATCCATGCCTTCCGAGCCACTACCTCCATAAGAGGGTCGAAAGGCGGAGACACCCAGGAGGTGGAGGGTCGAGATCCAAACGCCTCCAGGTATACTGACTCGTCCTCGGAAGGATTAAGGGAGGGCCAGTTCCCCCTATGCTTAAGGAGTTCAAGGATGTCTGAGAATGAGACATCCTCAGAGGAGGACCTTGGGGATCCCTCCGACTCATCCCGGTCAGTATCTGATGTAGTAGTCTCAGGGGAGTCTAGATGATTCCTCTTACATGTCCTCTTACGCGGGGGTTCACCTGACGGATCAGGAGAAGCCTCGGAAGAGGAAGATAATCCCAATGGGGAAACCTGAGGAGCTGGATCTCTGGGTCCGGGAGCAAGAGAGTGGGAAGAGACGTCAGCAGGCACTGTAGTGGGAGGAACTGATGGAACTGTCCGTTGACTAAGCCCAGGGGCTAGTACACTTCTCATCACCTCGAAGGCTCCCCTGTCAGAGAGACCAGAAAGTTCCCGCTCCGAAGAGATAGGAACCCCAGGCTTCACCGAGAGGGAAGGCTCCGAGGCAGATGTCGGGGCCGAGCTCACCAACGCCGAAGCTCAGAGAGGGAGAACGGGGTCGGACAAGGGTCTGATGCCACTCGCCCCCTCAGAGCCGACGAGAGAGACCAGATGCCCGGATCCCTCCAATGAAGGTCTCAAGGAGGAAATCGGAGCAGAGGACGACGGAGCCAAAAGGGGTGGTATCGGCTCCGAAGCCACAACAGTGCTGGTTCCGAGGAGCTCTGGCTCCGAACTCTGTAAGAGAGTCGAAGGAGGAATGTTTGGTGGATGTGAAATAGCTACCGTCTGTTGAGATGGGCTATGGAGTATTTGGGCCAATGCCTGAGACTTTAATAGTCTACTCACCACTCTCTCGAGGTCGTGATCAGACAGCCTGGATGACCGAGAAGAACGGCTCCGATGGCTCCGCTCCGACAGCAAGTGTGATCTTGGAGCAGAACATATGGATTCCACTGAAGGGGATTGAGATCTCTTTTTTGAGATCGATGGAGCCAACGGAGCCGAAGATATGTCGGCTCCAGCCGGAGCCGACACTGAATGTCTGGATTGGACAGTATCGGCGCCAGATGGAGCCGATACTGAGACTGGTAAGGTGGAAGGATCGGCTCCAGCCAGAGCCGATCTCGACCCTGTTGAGGGTGAACCCGAAGCCGATGGCTTGGAAGTCTCAGCCGAAGGCTTAACAGGCTTCGAGAGCTTCCCCGGTGCCGACTTAGTCGGGGAGCTCTCGGGCTTTAATAAGCCCCTTAATATCAGTTTATTTCTTTGCTCCTGCAGGACTCTTGGGCTGAAAGCATGACAGATAGCACAAGAGTCCTGCAGGTGCAAAGGTCCCAGGCAATAAACACAAGAAGTGTGACCGTCTGTCAGAGACATCTTCTCGAAGCCTGAGACCTTAGTGTCCTTCGACATAACTGTGTCTAGGAAACACAATACAGTAACACACACACAAAAACACTCAATCCAACAATTTAAAATAAACAGAGATAACACACAGTCATACACAAACAATCCCTGACAGGAAAAAATTTAGGGAGGGGAAGGCCTAAGGCCTAAGCTAGGGAAAGGGAATAAATTACTCGAAAAAAAGGGAACACTGATGGGAATAGGGTTAAAGTAAGTCGTTAAGGTTAACAAAACACAAATATATATATATATATATATATAAAGTTAAAGGGGGGTAGACGAAAAGTCTCAAAAACTATTCACTTACCTAGAGCTGGTAAAAGAAGGCACCTCGTTAGCAAAGTGGCAAACGAGATCAGGGTAGTCTCCGCCTTGCATCATGGGATATAGGGTTGCCTCGAGCTGGTAAAATTAGCTCTCGAGCTTAGCAAGTGCCGAGTCAGAGCCGAGGATCGGCTCCGAACCCATCCAGCAAGAATGAAGGCGAGACTGACAACTTAACATCCTATGTTACAGCATCTTGCCTGTAATAAGGAGGCTATTTCTCAGAGTGACTTATCCAGTGTTCCAGTACCAGAGGACATTCTGTCAGATATCTCTGTTCCTGAGAATATCCCAGAGAGTCCAAAAGCAGCACATTCTCCAGTGAATGTCCCTGTTGCTGAACCCAGTTCTAACTATTAAATTACAAGATTAGGTCACATTTCCAGACATAATTCCAGGTACACAGCAACCTGGACATGAATGTTGCTTTGCTAGATATTGTATGTATAATATGCATACCTTTTCAAATGTCACGGTAATTGCAAGACCGCTCAATAAAGAGGATGTAGATCAGAGTGTGTGATATACCTTTAAGAAGCTTTCCAGTCAGCAGGCATGTGCATGTAAGTACTGAGCACGTGCAAGCAAGAGTGACATTTTGTAGTGAGCAGCTGAGGCCTAAACATGCATGTGTGTAGTAGTCAGTCAGTTTGTTTAATTTTAATGTTCCTGCTATCCATCCTGATGTGTTTGTGTGTAATAAACTACTTAAACACCCAGGCTCATCGTCTTAATGATATACACAAGACGAGTGACAGATTAAATCTGTTCTGGGATAACCCCAGATAGGTTATTCATCTCTCTGGCTCATGGCATGGGCAGGGTCCTCCTTTGCTGCTCTGCCATACAGCTGTGTAGCTCTGCTAATCACATAATGCTGCACTCTATTGTACCTTTCTGAGTCTTAAGCTGCCAATCTATATTAGCCCTGACTAACCGGTGCATCTCTCCCCAGGTGACCCGAGCCAGCCCATCTATGCCATTCTACAAAGAATTGTCAGCAACCCCCACTGGAAAAACAAGCCACTAGTGAGGCTTCCAGGTTACACCCCACAGAATTACCTTGGTTTCCCTGTTGGATATCAGGCCTGGGGACTGCTGTAGACCCAACAGAGTGGAGACAATGGTGTAATGGCACATTCTGCTCCATATTGGAAAGTGATGACCAAATTAAAACAAATTAAGATAAACAAAACAGCTAAAAATAAAAGGTGATGGTGACAGTGGGAAAGAGAATGGGCCATAAACAGCAATAGTATGATATGCTACACTTCTGTATAACAA
This sequence comes from Protopterus annectens, assembly GCF_019279795.1. Lineage (NCBI taxonomy): Eukaryota > Metazoa > Chordata > Ceratodontiformes > Protopteridae > Protopterus > Protopterus annectens. The sequence goes on along the minus strand of NC_056743.1, from coordinate 107,515,891 downwards.
GTCCTTGATGGAGACAAATGCAGTCAACAGGACAATTATGATACATGTTTAACTCTTATGATAACCTAGGGGTGTACCCTGAGATATGCAGGGATTGGCTTTGGCCCTATCATTGCAGTGTAGGACAGTGGCATAGGTTATGGATGGCAACTAGTGTGTTTGTCCCATGTAGCCTAGTGGAAAACAAGTTAATGTGGAGTTGTATGTAGAACTTGCTTAACAATTACAATTTGAAGTGTATAGTGGTGACTACTATAATAGTCCGGCTGTAAAATCAAGCCTCTGTATACTCTGTTGGCATATCTCTTGTGTCATACCCATGCTATTCCAGGATTAATTGGCACAGCAAAGGACTGGAAGGCCTGTGGCATAGGTACAAATGTAGTATGATATGGCCATCGGACAAAGGCATTGAGCACACCACCTATTTAGTAGTGATCACATACTTATGAGACCCTGAGGACCAAAATGCTGAAGTATTACAAAGAAGAAAAATAGTCTGCAGTAGTACACTCAAAGTAGGTACAGCTGGCAAGCAATGTCAGGAACAAATGGCGTAGGTAAGGACAGTAGCAGAGCTACAGAGGTATTTAAAATAATGTGACAGTCCTGCAAAGAATGAAAAATTATGCTATGGTCAGGTTTCAAGCAGAAATGTTAAACTGGGCAGTGTTATGATGAGCAGCTGATGCAGAGATATACAGCTCTGGCACTTAACACTGACACCTGGGGAAGTCTCGCAAGCAGGTTTGATTTATGCGATCTCCTACAACGATGTGAAATACATAAATGTACACAAGAAAAAAAGCATTAATGAGCACTACGTAACTATTAATATCAGACACACTGTGTAGCTGTTACAGTAAGGCCTAATGTAGCATGATGTAGAATTAAATCATCTCTAAATCATTCTTCCTGTAATAGTGTTGTCTTTCCTAGACCTCCTCTTTCTGTGGACAGAGAAGTTAAGAGTAGTGCCTCCTCAGAATGCTTTGCTTGTGGGGGCACTGGTCAGCAAGCAGTTGCAGCAGTTTATGCCATGCTTAAATTGCTCAGATTTTAAGAAAAAAAAAGAAATGATTTATTTTTCTTTTAAATTGCAGCATACTGCTATTGCTACAGTTTAGATGACACACAGAGTGCTACAACTTTTAGGTATAACTGCAAATGCTTTTAAAAGCCAGCATGTACTAAAGAATGATTGGGATCAGATGGCTGATTGCGCCCCCTAACCATATCTCTCAACTGTGCAGATTTTCACAAAATGTCCACATTTTTACCTCATAGTTTTGGTCTGTTTCTCATAAAATCATGTTTTTCTGGCCAAACTTTGGCAAATTGGTGGGGATTAATGTCAGAAAATATTGACTGATACTTGAGTTTTAGACTCCGTACCCTTCAGAAAATTTATGCTAATACAAAGCGTATTATTCTATCAACTTTCTACAATTGCAAGATAAATTATTTAAAAATTGTCCTTATTTTTAGGTCTTTTTCCCTCCATTATTTACAGCTTTGTCCAGATTTCTTGCGCTAAGAGGTTGAGAGATATGCCCCTAAGACTTTGCACATGGGGCTCTCATCACCCTCCTCTTGCTACAATACTGGCACATGTAACAGGTGAAGAAAGATTTTAGTCTCCCCGTTGCTCCGTTTGCACAATACAAGAGTCCTGCCACACTGACATCCTGCAGTGTGATATCAGTAATAAAAGTTGCAGCGGCGGTGCAATGTCACGTCACAAAAACTACGTGACATGCATCAACAGGCAGCACAGTATTCCAGTGCCCACCTACAGCACTTCAATTTACATGGTCTGTAGCATGGCCAAGATGGGGGTTGGGCAGCAGCACAGTCAGGCCCCACAGGCACACACATTCTCCATGATTTACATGGCAGAGTAGGTCCTTGAAACAAAGCTGGTAAAGTGATGACTGTGGTGATTTAATGCAGTGAAAATATGAAGCAGCAAAGTCCAACCTGTGCACCTTGCTTGATTAGAGTGCACTTGCATGAGTCAAACTGGGTCTCATAGCAAACAGTACAGCTGATAACATGTTGAATTATTAGTGCATTCCAAAGAACATCACATTGTATTGCCTGACTAGCTTAATCGCCATGTCACAAAGCCCTAAATAGAAAGCAATTGCTATACTGCAAGAGACCATGCAACAAAAATACATACCTTACTGAAACCATAAGATATCACAGTATAATGAATTATAGGAAAATCTACAGCAGACCAGGACTATTGGTAACATACACCACATTGCAGGAACAACTTCAGGGTGTATGGTTACCTCACAAGGGTGTCACACCATACTGACTGCGGTATTCTAACTCCACATTCAGGGATGTGGATGACTGTTTTAGGATTAGGGTAGAAAATACAGTTAGAGCTCATCGGCCAGGAAAGAAATCTTGCACTAATGAAGGGGAGGTACACCCATACACTAAGGCCAAGGGAGGTGGCGGAGGGATTGTTGTTCTATGCCTCACTCTAAATGTGGCAAGTTGTATTCCTGCAGTAAGACAACTGTGAAGGCCAAGGGAAACAGGCATGCCAGCAGTTCTATGGGCAGGAGCTATACTAAGGATGTTGCAGTAAATGGCACTGTATGAAGATCACATGTCCACATGCAACACAGTCTCACACAGTAGTGCAGCAGTTACACTGCACAAGGCAGTACCTACTGAAGGCTAGGTAGAGCTGTGTGGTGGTGGGTGTTATCCAAAATGTCCTGTACACATATATTAACCTATAGCTTTGAGCAAAATTCCACTGTTTTAATAATGCCATGACATACTCTGTGCAACTCTGCTTCATGAGGGACCCCGACACAGCCGAATATTCTTCCATCCATAGAAACTATAACTGTTCCTTCACATGTATCAGCATCACATCTAGGAGCACAGTGCAGAATTTGAAAGCTAGATGACTGTTAAACTTCTAGGGTATTACCAGATAGATGCTCCAAGGTTTCCGTAACAATAATAACTGATTCTACATGAACCTTCATGTCCACTGGGATAGGCATCCTACACACCCCATTTGATTCCATATGAGGAGATCAGCAGTTAGCCAGCTCCCATATAATATCTCAGCCCACACAGTAGTTATCAGCTGTGTCCCAGGTGATGGTGTATCAGCTGTTGATGGACCCTCCTGCCAGTGGTGGGGCTCAACAACATGGGCACTGACGTCCAAAATGGCTATTAATACATTTTGAGTGGCTAAAGGCGATGCTGAAACTAGGATCAATACACAAGTGATAAACCAAGAAATGCTGATGTGCAGAAAAAATGACTGCACAATTTTTATATATTTTGAATCAGGCTACCATGTCAGTTGTCAGGATTTGCATATGCATTAGCTCTCCTTAGCATAGTGAGCAAATTTGCATGTCACTTTATGGTCTTTGCATATGATGCATACTGCGCTGTTTTCAACAGATCTGCAGTCACACTACGTCTTTGAACTGCCCAGTCTCTTCTGCAGAACAGTTTTGCACTATTTGTTTGAGTACCTTTTATAGTCCAGGTTTTCATACGCCTTTTTTCCAGAGAAAAGTGCTAATTAACGTCTTTTTTTTTCTCATCTGTTGTGATTTAATGGAAAGTGGCTAAGATGCACATCTCAAATAAATATTTAATGAAAGTACATTTCCACTGCTAAAGAGAATTAAAACGGAGCTGCAAGTAACAGTAATACAAGACAAGCAGTCTTAGCATTATGTATGTAAATCTATGCAGCTCATCTTTTTAGGAAATAGTTCATGATTTTCATTTAAAACTCAAAGTAAGGAAATCTATGCTAATTGCTTTCTTGTGTTTAATAGCATTAATCATGTCATGTTTTGTAAATTACATTTTATTTTCTGGAAATTACAAGTTTACAGCAATTGTTTTTACTTCTATAAATGAAATACACTATTTATTTTACATTTGTTAACTGGGAGAGTCTGACTGGATACAGGTCCATTTTCAGTGGAGGCCCGGGGAGAAAAGCTCCAATTACATTCATTTTTAACATTAAAAGCCATTAGTTGTGACATTCATTACAGGCAAACTAACATTGTGAAACTAAGAGGCTAGAGTTACCTAACCTACTTCTACTTAATCAATTAATATTTGCCTATAAAATCCTGTATCAGCCTAGTAACACACCAATTCTTACCAACCTTATCATCCCCTACAGTGACCTTAATACCCTGCGCTCAGCTACTAAAATGCTAGTACTAACACACAAAGCCAACAACAAGGCAGGGGACTCTCTATTCTCTAACACCGTTGGTAAATCCTGGAACTCTCTTCCCAGTGACCTAACCTCACTACCATCACTTACACAATTCAAAATCAGGCTTAAATCCTACCTTAAAACACATTGGCTATGCACCTGTCTTAACCCAGACTAACAACTCTTGTCTTCTCACTAAATTTCTAAATCTTAATGTCTGCATAATCTACCTGCATACTGGATTCCAGAAGCTTAACTTGTCTTTCAACTAATTTGGACTATCTCTTATATCTTAATATCTCTCTTTGTCACTCTAGTATCTTATGTTAACACACCTCTTTCTAGTGTGTTCCTGTACTGTACATTTTTACTTATTTTTTACCCAACTACTGATTTCAATATGTTCTTTTTTGCATAAAATAGCTTAATTGTATATAGTATTTCTATTTGTTAAACTGTGAATTTATTTACTGTTTTTATTTGATTAACGTCATACATTGTTTGGTACTCTCGAGGAGCTTTTCTCCCCGGGCCTCTGCTGAAAATGGATATGTATCCAGCTGGACTAGCCCGGTCAACAAATGTAAAATAAAATAAAATAAAAATAAATAAATAAGTGACACATATTATAGACACTCTGAGTAATTATGAGAGCAACAGGTAAGACAGTGTAAACACATTCATAATTATGAGGAGCTTCTTCTTCTTTTGGCTTTTCCCATTTAGGGGTCACCACAGTGCATCACCTGTCCGCTCATGATTGGCAGTGGAGTTTTACGGTGTTAGGTTGCCAGCCCGGCACCCAACCTTCCACAGAAGGCACATGCACACACTCACGCCTAGGGCCAATTTAGTGTGTCCAATCCACCTACAGCATGTCTTTAGGATGTGGGAGGAAACCGGAGCACCCAGAGGAAACCCACATGACCACAGAGAGGACATGCATACTCCGCCCAGAAGATACCCCAGCTGAGGATCGAACCAGAGAACCTCTTTCTGTGAGGAGGCAATGCTAACCGCTGCTCCACCCCGGCCACCCATATTCATAATTATGAGGAACAGCACATGGAATTCATTACAGTAGTTATTGGACAAATAGATGAGCAGTTTGTAATGCTCTCTTAACAAGCCGGAAAACATGTCCTATCCTATAGTAATATTAGGACTATGAGAAGGCTGAGAAGGTAGCATATTTTAGTGTGATGCAGAGAGATTAGCTATATACTAGAGTGTTATCCAGGGGTGAGAGAGGAGCAAAGGCTGTTGTTCATGAAGTGAGTTTTAAGGAGTTTCTTAAATTGAGTGATGGAGTTGTTGGATGTTGGCAGGAAGGGAGTTCCAGAGTTTAGAGATCGAGTGGCTGTAGACAGGTTTTTCTGCCTCATTGTTAAATTTGGTGGCCTGTAGGTGGATTTTGGTGCTAGATCTTAAGATTCTAGTAGTGGTGTGAGGGTGAATTAGATGATGTAGAACTGGGATTTTGTCTGAGTGGTTTAATATTTTGTGCACTAGTGAGAGCTGATTGCTTTGAAGTATTAGTGGGAGCTCTAACCACTTAAGTTTGATGAGACACTAAAAGTGATGAGTTCTATAGGATGAGCCTGTGGCAAATTTTGCTATCTTATTGTAGCATGATTCGAGTTAGTTTACATCAGTTTTGCAAAGGTTAGTGAGCACAGGGGAGGCATAGAGTAATGTAGATAGTAGGTGTGTCCTTGCTATTGTTATTTTTGAATGGTTTGAGAGATGGTGTTTGTTTCGATAGAGTAGTCAGAGTTTTTTGTGAACTTGCGTTATAGTTTGGGCTATGTGTAGATCAAATCTAAGGTGGTTGTCTATTTCCACGCCTAGCAGCATGGTGTGATTGGTAGGGGCAATAGTGGTATTGTTGTTGGAGGTGATAGTAAAGTTGTCAGTGTGGGGAAGGGATCTGTGGGAGCTAAAGAGGAGTAATTTAGTTTTGGATGGGTTAAGAATGAGCTGTTGGTTGGTGAACCAAGTTTCAGCTAGAGAGAAGTGTTCTTGTGTTTGGGAGAGGAGGTGATCTAGTGTGGAGGCTGCACATATAATAGTGGTGTCATCTGCATATTGCACTATAGGCTTTGGGTGTGGTGGATGGGAGTTGGTTGGTGAACAGTGTGAATAGTAAAGGACCTAAGATGGAGCCTTGAGGGACTCCTAGGCAAACAGGCAGCAAGGAGGATATTTTGTTTTGCCACTTTACTGCTTGCTGCCTACCAGATAGATAGCTCTTAAACCAAGAGATAGATCACTCAGGAAATTAATTTGCTTTATTATGGTCCTATTAATAAATGTAATGAAACTGTATAATCAATGGCATATTTTTTCAAGTTCTTATTATATAAACCTTTCTTCACCTTTTCATTGGTTTGTTAAGCATTTTTGCAACATTCGTACCAAGTTCAGTTGTTATACAGCCTTACTCTCTGGTAGTACTTGCCGAACAGGGTCTCCAAATCTTCCCATGGATTAGTCTTAATATGTCTAAGTCTGGCTGCTATTTTAGGAGCTTTACCTCTGCCTTACCATTCATTATGTTGGCCTTTGTACCTGTACAAGGAATCTGCAGTTCTGCTGATATGAAATATATATCAAATAAATTTCAGTAGTGCCTGGGACCATACCTCTCAACTGTACAGATTTTCAGAAAATGTCCAGATTTTTGCCTCATATTTTTGGTCCATTTTTCATAAAATTGTATCCTTCTGGCAAATTAGTGGGAAATAATTAAAGATTAAAGTTAGAAAATAATGACATGTTTGAGTTTCAGACTTCATAACCTTCAGAAAATTCACGCTAATGAAAAACCTATTATTCTATCAACTTTCTAAGTTTTTAAGAGCAATATTTAAAAACTGTCCCTACTTTTGGGCCTTTGTCCCACTTTTATTTATGGATTTGTCCAGATTTCTTACTCTAAGAGGTTGACAGGTATGCCTGGAACTATACATTTCAACTTTCCTTGATTATGCAGGAAGTCCATGATTTTGCCTCATGTCTGGGCTCTGTCCCTCATAAAACTTTTCAATTTTCTTGTAAATCACTGAGAATTGCTGTTGGTCAGTAATGCCAGTCATTAGTGTATCATACCTATCACTTAAAAATACACGTTGATGCAGAACCTGTCATTTTATTAACAATTTTAATTAATTAGGACAATATTTAAAAGCTGTCTCTGATTTTGGGGTTGTCTCCCCATTATTTTTGGACTTGTCCAGCATTCCTGTGCGAAGAAATTGAGAGGTATAACAGGAACTTATTAACCAATGCAGCACCATGGGAAGGGTTTCTTGTGTTTGTTCTGCGGACATCAAAAATATTTATCTTACTCTTACTATTTGGCCTTGAACTGCTACCGTCATGATTAGCAGTCATCTAACCCATGACAGCTGAGTTGAATCCTAAATAAATAACTGAATAGATATGCCAGTAGTCTTTCTCTTTTACTACTATTTTTGAAAAAAAAAAGTGCTTTCTTTGCTTAGTGTTAATTCTATCTATATTTAAGCTTATATAATTGGTTAGCCTTTCTGTGATTTTTAAGTAAGCCGTAATGCCTGACAAGGCATGTAATACAAGGAAATAATGTCTACCCAGGCAAGTGCTGAGGATAAAACCATAAACAGATGGCATCCCCACCAGAGCTGTCACTAAGTAATTTGGGAGTCTAGGCAGTTCCCCGGCTGGCACCACTCTTAAACGTGAAGATGAATAGTGCATTGACAACATGGAATGCCATTTTGGCATTCATTTATGAAGGCTCATTTATGTAGTCACCCCAACAAACTAACCCTTCACACCACCCTACTTTCAGTACTACTCCCCATCCATTGAAAGTCTATTATTTCTGTGTTACACCCAGCTTCCAGGACATTACTGCACTTAGACAACTAGCTATTCGTAGATATCTTTTTGATATGAATTTGTAACCCACCTTTGGGAGGTCTGTTTTCCTGGAATACCCACCTTGGAGATATTATTATTGTGTTTTTGTATGTTTTACAGTTTTTAATATTAAAATAAATATGTATAGGATCTTGACGCAAAGTAGCTCCTCTGCCACAATCATTTTAATAAATAATCCCTCAAGATGCACAGAACTATAAAATTTTAATTGCATGTGTTGAGGCATCTCCACCTCCTTGTGGTTTGCACAAGCTTATACGCATGCAAATACATAACACTTACTGATAGCAAGAAACAGAGGCAGTCTCACATAGAAACATATACACTTGTGCACTCACATGAATGCATGCATGCATGCACACAGACATAATAGCATACACACACAAAGAGTTTTGTTTTTAAGTTTTTCTATTTTTTAAAGGCATATAATTTGTTACATAGTAGAAACAGTGAGTATTTAAACATTTCAGACTTAAAATGTATACCAGGACATCAAAAAAGCCTGCATCTCCCTTAAATACAAAAGATGTAGGCTTTTTTGTTGTTTAATGGGGGAAGTGCAGTAAGAAGAAAAAAATCTCCACCATGAAATGCAATCAAATATCTCTGTCCTCATAATGTAAACAATTGTTTAGCAAGTAAAAAAAAAATGTCATTCTATTATCATCTACTAGCCAGCTTAACTTTACCAATAAAAATCTCACTAACAAGGTCATTTCATAATGGGGCATCTAGTAAATGCACAGAATGATCTTAATCTGCATTGATTTTATATTTGCCATTTCCTTCATTGTACCCCATACAGAGCTTTCATTTATCCCTTTCATATCTGAGCATTCTATTACTTTGACTTAACATATATAGGGCATTCATAAAATAAATCTAATATAAAATGTCTCATAGAACTAAAAAATAATATAAAATATATGGTCCTTTAAGAGAAGTTGCAACCTAAGTAGAAACCTGTGGAACTATGTTTGCAATAAAATGTTATCTTTACAGACTACAAATGCAGCATATTTGGCAATATTAACTTCCTATAAGTATCAGTGCTGGAAATGACCTCTGTACTTGTGACTTAGAGTTCAACGACAACACTTCAGTAAGCAATTAACTGTATGATTAAAGAGATTAAGTACCTATGCTCGATCGGCATTGTTAAAATAAATTCTTGGTTTATGGCTGATTGGTTCATTGAATGAATTATATGATTGGTTAGAAAGAGGAGTGTGTTCTTAATTGAATGTGTCTATCGCAGTGCTGAAAATATTTGTGATTTGTTGAAATGAAGGGGTTGTCAATTTTGTATGTTTTGATTGTTATAAAAGGTATTAATTTTTTATTTGTTTTATCTGAAGAAGTTTTTCAATGAAAAACAAAAGTGCTTATGTTATTTGTTTTATACTAAAACAAATTATTAAAAGTACTTCATGGACCCTTGCCTTTTGAGTGTCCATGATTCGACCATTTGTTTATCACTCTGCTATCGTCTACCAACTATTGTAGCACATCATCTGCTATATGAAAAATGAAATTGTCCAAATGCGTTCCTTACATTTCTTACAGCAGTAAACTGCAATGGCCATGACAAGGTTCTCTCTCAGGTTTAGTGACTACCACACACAGATGACTTCTTAATAGTGCCATTTTTAGTCTGATTTCACCTGATGGACATCCCAACATAGCAAATTTCAATCTAAATAATGTCAAGGCAGCATGGCTGAACCTAAGCTTAAACATCATCATCTCTGAACATAAGGCTTTCCTTAATCTGAAGGACATCAGCATTTATAGAACACAAACCTGGTTCCATTGCAGTGATAACACTCCCTGCATTCCAGGATACAATGCCTATCATGCGTTCAGATCCACCTGAAACTGTGGGGAAGCATCTGTATTTATTCATAATTCCATTACTTATTATATTTCATGCGATACAAATCTGGAACTGCTTGAAGTCCTAGTTACACTCAGCTACCACATAATAAAACAATTATAGATCCCCTTCTGAGGATGTAGTACATCTTAACCAGTTAGAAAAGTTAGCAGCCAAACCAAATACTATCCCCACACAAACAGGCAAATGTTTACTATCAGCAAACATGGTTTGAGATGTCCAGACTTTGTAGGTGAACCAGCACATTACAGAATTGTCCCCCTGCCCACCACAAGTGTGACTTTTCTTGATTGCGTCCTCCAAGAAATTGTTCCCCCTTCCCAGCCAAATCTGACCACCTTGCTATGACCTTCTCTATGAAAATCTGTTTTGTGGCCCCTGATGACATCTCTATTCAGGGATTACTACACGACCAAGGATTTCATAATTACTGATCTGATGATCACAAATGCTTTAGCTCCTCAACAAATCCTTTAACTGAGGCAGGTGCATACTGTTATGAATTTTACTCCCTCTTGGAAAGGTTCATTGAGGTGTTTGTACCAGTCTGGAATGAGCATAGTGCCAAGTTTAGAGCTTAAATTTTAATTAATTAAATTTAAATCCATACTACATGCACAAACTCTATAATTAAAGAAAAAAGTGCCTGGCCATCACTAAAAGATGCCCACTTTATCATTATAAAAGGATTTTAAAACAGGTACATCTCTAAATTTTGCAAGTAGAAAATACAAGGCCAGCTATGAACTAAGGACCGCAGTTACTTCAAAAGATAACAATATGACCTTCTTCATCTATATCAGAAAGGTTGGAAGTAACCTATAATTCTGTACTGAACTTCTCAAATGTTAAGTACTTCTGTGAGCCAATATTCTTGAGGACAAATTATCTTACAACCTCACTCCAACCCCCTTCCCCCATTCCCTCCGATTCTCACTCCTGAGATCAATTTGAATGTAGTTGTTTGGAAATTTCCAAAACTAAAAACACTACTTCCATGAGTCCTGACAATATTCATGGATGCCTGCTGAGAACTGTAAAATCCAGCATAACAAAACCCCTCCATCAAATCTTCAACCTGACTCTCTCTACTGCTTATGTATGAGAGTAGTGAAGAATGATAGTTGTAACGGCCTTGAATAAAGATGGTCCCTCTATTGACCCTATGACTTACCAGCTTTAGTCTCACTAGTATTAATTGCAAGGGTTTGAAATGCATTATAGCTTAACAAATAAACAATGATTTAGGTAACCTTGTTTCCCCTGGATACACATCAATTCAGCTTTGTAAAAGGCAGGTCACAGGTTCATAGGTGGGTACTAGTCTATTGGCCCTAGTGCCTATATAAGCCTAGACAAATGGTACCCTGGCTTTTGCCACCCAAGAAAATTGTTTTCCTGTGCCCCTGTCAAGCAGAGCCACAGAAGTGAACCCTGGGGTAAATTTCCTATCTCCCATCCAATCATCAAGAATTTTCTTGAAGAGTGCTAATGAGGAGCTTTGTTTGATATAGATAAGTAGTTTGTTCCAGAGTCTCTGGGACAGGAATCTATCCCTCCAGCATGTTCTGTTTATTGTGGTGACAAGGTTTAGGTCCCTAGAGTGTGTAGCTCGGAGGGATTGGGATTGCTTTAAGTGGAGCATGTCCAACAGCTCTGGGTTTGACTAGCTTTGTATGTTAGGCAGAGATTGCCTCTGAGTAGGCGATATGCGACAGAGTAAAGCTGGAGTTTTTTGAGACGGTCTGCGTAGGGCATCTGTTTGAGGCCAGTAATCCTCTTTGTGAGGTATTTCTGTGGCGTCTCCAGTTGTTGTAGATGTCTTGTGAGGTACATGCCAAAAGGGGCATTGTACTCTATAATGGGTCTGAGTGATGAGTAGAGGGGAACAATGAACTCTTTTTTTTCCTGGATGAGAAACCTTTTGTGATGAGGTGTGCCACATAGAAGGATTTCCTGACTACTGTGGCAATGTGATTATCAAAGGAGAGACTACTGTCCACCTGTGTCCCAAGGACTCCTATCACACTTTCAGTGTTAAGTAGACTACCGTCTATGTGGTAGTTCATGGGTACAGTGTTTTTACCAAAAGGGATGTCTCAGTGAGGACCTTTTGTAGGATGTCCACATTGTTAGGAGTTTTGATTATGGCTCCTAGTTTGCAGTCATCTGCTAATTTTGTTAGCCAAACACTTTCTGTGTTAGCCTGCACTTCAGAGACGTAGATACCAAAAAGGAGAGGACCTAGGACTGAACCCTGTGGTATTCCACTTGTCACTGGTCTAAAGTTCGATTTAGAGTCTGCTACTTTCACAGTGTGGTTCTGTCAGTAAGCCAGTTGGCAACCCATCTTGTGACATAGGGATTTATACCTAGTTTAGTGAGTTTATCTATAATTCTAGAGTGGGGGATAGTGTCAAAAGCCTTGGCGAGATCTAGATAGGCTGTACCCTCATCTAAGGCTTTGGTGACTGCTTCAAAGAAGTCTATCAGGTTTAGGAGACATGATCTGCCTTTTACAAACACGAACTGGGTAGGGTCCAGAGTTTGGAGATTACCAATGTCATTGTTTATAAGTTCATAGGTTCATACTAGACTATCTGCCCAAGGGCATTTATAAGCCTAGCCCATAGTTATGTGACTTTCGCCACCCCTTTAGTTTGAAGAAAACTATGCCTATTATTTTGCTGTGCCTCTGTCAAGCAGTGACACTGAAGTAATCCCTGGGGTATATCTGCGATCTCCCATCCATTGGTCAAGATTCCTCTTGAACAAGGCCAGCGAGGTGCTCTGCCTCACATGTACCGGGATTTTGTTCCACAGCATAGGGAGTCTCTGGGTGATGAATCTGTCCCTCCAGCACGTTCTATTAATAACCATGTCAAGGTTTAAGTCTCCCGCCCTTGTGGTTCTGAGGGATCTAGATTTTTTTGAGGTGAAGCATATTCATCAAATCTGGGTTTGACATGGCCTTATATGTCAGGCACAGGTCACCTCTGAGCAAGCGGTATGTGACTGAATAGCGCTGGAGTTCTTTCAGTCGGGCAGCATAAGACATATTTTTGAGACCCTTTATCCTTTTGGTGAGGAACTTTTTGGGCCTTTCCAGCTGCTGCAGGTGTCGGGTCAGATACATTCCGAATGGGGCATTGTACTCAATCATAGGTCTAATGAGTGATGAGTACGGGGGGATGATGACCTCCCTTGATCTAGATGTGAATCCCTTCATGATCAGGTGGGCAATGTAGAAGGTTTTCCTAACTACTTTGGCAACATGAGTGTCAAACGAAAGGTTACTGTCAACCTGGGTCCCCAGATCCCTGATGACTTCTTCTGTGCTCAGTGGATTGCCACCTATATGGTAGCTAGGGGTAACTTTGTTTTTCCCGAATGGTATGACTATGCATTTCTTGGCGTTTAACTTTAGGCCATGGCTCTGGCACCAGTTATTCGTTTCTGTGAGGCCCTTCTGAAGGATATCTGTGTCAGATGTGTTTTCGACTATGGCGCCCAGTTTGCAGTCATCTGCAAACTTTGTTAGCCATAACCCTCCTGTGTTTGCTTGTACTTCAGAAAAGTAGATGCCGAACAAGAGTGGTCCCAGGACTGAGCACTGTGGGACACCACTTGTGACAGGCTTTGAGTCTGACATGGCGCCAGCAACTCTGACCCTGTGGGTTCTGTCACTTAGCCAGTTTGCAACCCATCTTGTGATGTATGGGTTTACATTCAAGCTGATGAGTTTTTCGATGATACCTGAGTGGGGTATTGTGTCGAAGGCCTTTGCCAGGTCGAGGTAGGCTGTATGGACTGCCTTACCCTCATCAATGGCCTTGGTGACTGTTTCGAAAAAGTCAACCAAGTTTAAAAGGCATGATCTGCCTTTGACAAAGCCAAACTGGGTTGGATCCAAAGTCTGCAAGTTCCCTATGTCTTTATTTATGAGTTCCATTATGATCCTCTCCATGGCTTTGCAGATAAGGCTTGTCAAGCTAATGGGATGGTAATTTCCAGGGTCGGTGGAGGCACCGCCCTTGTGAAGTGGGACCACAGTCGCCGTGCGCCACTCCTTGGGTACGTATCCTGAGGTGAGGCTAAGATTAAACAGCTGTCCTAACTGCGGGTTTAATTCCTCATTGAGTTTGTGGAGCACACAGCCGGGGACACCATCCGGTCCCATGGATGCTGTGTTTTTTGCCTTGGAGAGAGCAGTTCTCACCTGGGCGTTGGAGATGTTTGGGTGGCTACAATCCTCTGGTATAGATATCTCTCCTTTTGGGGAGTTTGCACTGAACCTGTCAGCCAGTATGTTGGCAATGTGTGTAGGTTCAGTAATCTTCACATCATTTTGAACTAATTCTGAGCATATCTGGGAGTTTCCTCCTAGGTTTCTAACATAGCTAAAGAAGGCCTTATGATTGTCTTTTGAGTCCTTGGCAATTTTTCTCTCAAAATTTGCCTTGGATGATTTTATGAGAGCTCTTAGTTTTTTACTTATAATGATCAAGGGTGTCTTACCTTTCAAGAATTTTGTTCTATCTTGTAGTAGCTTCCTCCTTTTGTTGTAGAGCTTGTTTATGGCTGGGGTCCACCAGACTGGATGCTTGCCTTTGGTACAAAGAGTCTTAGTTTTGTTTGGGATTGCCTGATCCATGCAGTCCTGTAGGTGCTGGTAGAAGGCATTTGTAAGTGATTCAGCGGTTTGAGTAATGTTTACCACTGGCTCAGGGGCCTTAAAGGAGACCACACTAGTTTTTAGAAGTGTGAAGTCGGCTTTTGAGAAGTTTTTCACTGTGGTCTTTTTATTTCAGGTGGGGCGGGATGAGGACCTCCAGCGATATTAGTTTATGATCTGATCTCACCAGTGAGGGGTATACTTCCGGTGTTGAACATTGTGATCCCATGTTCGTGATGATGAGATCAAGTATGTTTTCTCCTCTTGTGGGGATGGTGACTAGTTGTTCCATGGCATTTGAGTTTATGAACTCCAGGAACCTTTGGGCTAGAGTGTTTGGGCTTGAGTAGTGTTCCCAGTCTATATTAGGGTAGTTGAAGTCACCTAGTATGATGGTGTTTGGAGATACATTTATCCCCTCCAGTGTTTTCAGGAAGGCCATGTGAGGTTCCTGAGTTTGAGAGGTTGGCCTGTAACATGCTACAAATTGCAGAGCAGTCTTGCCTATGGTTAATTGCACCTGGATGGTCTCCGATGCATTGTGCGTTGCCACCAACCTTGAGGTGTGTGTGTCCTTTATGAATATGGACACCCCCCTTCCTTTCTTGGTGTTGTCCGGATTTTGGGGCCGGAACGCATGATATGAGGTGAAACCTGATAGTGCTGGGGTGCTCTCAGGAGCCTTGAACCAGGTTTCTGTCACAGCACAGACATCGATGTTCTCCATACTGAGAAGGGCCTCGAGTGCGTGCATCTTGAGATTCAGACTTCTGGCATTGAGCAGCATTACCCTTAGTTTTTTCCTTTTTTGTGTTCTAGGGTGGTAGGTTTAGAATTTGAGCCTTGCCTAAAAAAGGCACTATGGGGGTGGCAAGAGCCTTTGCCAATATCCGGAAGCCCAGGGGTGACAGGTGCAAGCCATCCCTTGCGAAGCAGCGTGGCTTGTCCAGCATGTCATCCCAGGCAGACAGACATTGGATCCCCTTTGAATGACACCAGAATTTAAGCCAATTATTAAAGCTGATCATCTTATCACTGTATTGTGGCATCATTCTAGGTGAAGGTCGTATACTGCTCAAGGTCAGAGTCATACCTGCCTGGGCTACATAATCAGAGAGCTCCTCAATGTCTCTTTTCATGTAGTCCAAGGAGGTACGTCTCAGGTCGTTGACACCAGCGTGGACAATGACTGAGTCGTACTTGTACCTGCTGTTGAGAGACCTGAGTGCTTGCATTATGTGGCGGATTCTAGCGCCCGACAGGCAGATTACTGTGACCTTCTCCTTGCTCAGTCTGGTGAGCGGGACGTCAGTGTGCCTGACTATGGAGTCACCAATGACGAGTGTGTCTGGCATTGTGTTTGGCCTTAAGGGATGTGACTGTTTGACACTCTGACTGTGTGGTCTATGTGTTGCATGTGTTGGGTCCTGAGGTGGTAGTTGTTTGGGTGTCTGCTTTGGTGGCCTCTGCTGTTTTGGTAGATTTTTGATCAGAGCCTCCGAGTATGTCTTTGTGTGATTATGTGTATGATTTGAAGTTGTGATGGTACTATGTGTGACTGGGTATGTAGTGTGTGTGGTTACCTTCTCCTCCTGTCTGGTCTTGCCAGTCCTATGTTGAGAGAGCTCAGCCTCCAGTTTGGCCGTAAAGTTGCATCTCTTGCATGTATTTGTGTTTTGTGGGAGAAGGAGAGGATTGTCTGTGTACATGAGGCAATTGTAACATTGCCTCAATATTCCCAGGTTCACCAGTTGAGCAGAAGAGGACACTAGCAACTGATCCCTCGACATGCTAGAAGTAATAGATAAAAAAACTTACAAAAGATTCCAGGGGATGTGGGTTCTAGGCTGGTGGGGTACTATCTATAATAATAGTGCTTTATCAAGGTGCAAGTACTGTAGGAGCAAGTGCTAGGCTTTACAGATAGAGAATAGTCTAGTAGAGATGAACTTTTTAGTTATAGGATACGCTGGTTAGATCAGCAGTACAGTTCGAGGAAGGTAGTTTTAAGGGAAAATTTGAAGAGTGGAATTTAGGTAGCCCAAATAGTTTAACCTTGTTAAACCGCCACTGCTCTTGTGTGCAACAGTGGCAACTCCGCGCTAACGCGTGCTTTATAGCAGGGGGCTGGAAAAAACAGGAAATGACCCAAAATGGCCAACGAATTACTAGTTGCTGTCTCTAACCACTCCTCTGAGGACAAACAAGCAGCTCAGTACTCCCCACTCCCACTGGTGAGTAAAGAAACTACCTCTGGCCACACAAGAAAATGGAGGAAACAGGAACCAAATACAAAGCCCAGGGATCAGCAAAATCTGATCACTGGAACAACTAGTTAGGAAAGTTTAGGAAAGGCGAAGTATTTTTTTGGTTTTTTTAGTTTTTTTGCAAACAGACAGAAAAAATACAGTAAATGCTTTGGTATTCAACTAAATTGCTATCAAAGGCTGATACACTTGAGTGTATTAGCCTGTTTGTTACTTTTAAGCAAAACTTTAGCCAACAAGTGCAATCAACAATTTAAGCACAGAAAAACAGGAAAATCAGGTAATAAAACAGTAATATAGGCACAAACAGTAGTCGAAAAGCTCAAAAGATCAAAAAATGCAAAATAAAATGTTTAAAAAATACTTATTATCAAGAAAGTTGCTTTTCTGCTCTCTGCTGGCTTAGGAACTCTGCAGGGGACCACGAGGAGCTATGCCAAGTTCTCTAATGCCAGAAAAGCCCGCCAAAGCGTGCTTTATAGCAGGGGGCTGGAAAAAACAGGAAATGACCCAAAATGGCCAACGAATTACTAGTTGCTGTCTCTAACCACTCCTCTGAGGACAAACAAGCAGCTCAGTACTCCCCACTCCCACTGGTGAGTAAAGACACTACCTCTGGCCACACAAGAAAATGGAGGAAACAGGAACCAAATACAAAGCCCAGGGATCAGCAAAATCTGATCACTGGAACAACTAGCTAGGAAAGTTTAGGAAAGGAGAAGTATTTTTTTGTTTTTTTAGTTTTTTTGCAAACAGACAGAAAAAATACAGTAAATGCTTTGGTATTCGACTAAATTGCTATCAAAGGCTGGTACACTTGAGTGTATTAGCCTGTTTGTTACTTTTAAGCAAAACTTTAGCCAACAAGTGCAATCAACAATTTAAGCACAGAAAAACAGGAAAATCAGGTAATAAAACAGTAATATAGGCACAAACAGTAGTCGAAAAGCTCAATGATGATACGTTCCATAGCCTTGCAGACCAGGCTCATCAGGCTAAGGGGAAGGTAGTTCATGGGGTACGTGGTGGCTCACCCTTTGTGGTGTGGGATAACCATTGTTGTGCGCCATTCACTGGGCACAAAGCCTGAGGTGAGGTTATGACTAAACATGGTACTAAAGGTAGAGTGCCAGTTCATTCTGTAGTTCATGTAGAACACAGCCTAGGATGTTGTCAGGTCCCATGGATGCTGTGTTCTTGGCTTTGGAGAGTATTTTTTTTACCTGTGCAGCCGTTATTACAGGAGCTTTGCATTCTTCCTTTAAAGAGATGGGCCCTTTAGGGGCCAGGATGTTGGCAATATCAGTTGGTTCTGTATATTTAGTGTCATTGTGCTGTAACTCAGAGCAGATCTGAGTGTTGCCACTGAGATTCCTGACATAGCTATAGAATGCTTTGTGGTTGTCTTTAGAATCAGTGGCGATTTTGTTTTCATAACTAGCTTTGGAGGATTTTATAAGAGATCTCAGCTTCTTACTAAGTTGACCATGGAGTTCCTCCAATCATGGGATTTTACTCTTTTTTGCAACAGTTTCTTTCTTCTGTTGTAGAGTTTGTTTATGGCAGGGGACCACCAGATTGGCTTCCTTTTTTTGGAGGATAGCATCTTGGTTCTGTTAGGGACTGCACAATCCATGCACTCGTGTAAGTGCTTATAAAGTGCAATTGTATAAGATTCAGCATTCGTACCTCTATTATCCGTCAGCATGGCTGTCGTGAAGTTTTCCACTTCTGTCTTAAGAAGCGTGAAGTTGGCTTTGGAGAAATTTTTTATGGTGGTTTCCCTATTGTGGGGGTGGGATGTGGATATCTAGGGTGATTTGCTTGTGGTCAAATCTGAACAACGAGAAACTGACCTCTGGTGTGGAACACAGGTTGCCCATGTTGGTAATGACCAGGTCTAAGATATTGCTGCCCCTGGTGGGGGTGTGGATAAGTTGATCCAAGGCATTGAAATTTATGAATTCCAGAAAATGTTGAGCACAAGATTTGGTAGATGAGTAGTTTTCCCAGTTAATGGTGGGGTAGTTGAAATTGCCCCATTATTAGGGTGTTAGGTTGTACCCTAATATTTTCCAGTGTATCAAGAAATGATGAGTGGGAATCCTGGGGCATGGTATGGGATCTGTAGCAAGCTACAATTTGTATTGTGGTCTTGCCCAGAGATAGTTGCACTTGGATAATCTCAGATGCATTATGCTGAGCAACTAACCTGATGGTGTGGATATCCTTAATGAATATGGACACGCCACCGCCTTTAGTGCTTCAGTCCAGGTTAGGTAGCCAAAAGGTGTGGTATGAATTATAGCCTGGTAATGCAAGGGTGCTCTCTGGAGCCTTGAACCAGGTCTCTGTCACTGCACAGATGTCGATGTTCTCCATTTTAAGGAGTGCCTCGAGTGAGTGCATTTTGAGGTTTAGACTTCTAGCATTAACTAGCATTACCCTCAGATTTTGCTTGCTTGTACTTGTTGCAGTGGTGAATTTGTCATTTGAATCTTGCCTAAAAAGGCACTATAGGGGTGGCAAGAGCCTTAGCCAGTATCCGGAATCCTAAGTGCGATAGGTGCAGGCCATCTCTGGCAAAGCATCGTGGTTTGTCAATCGTGTCATCCCAGGCAGACAGATACTGGATCCCCTTAGAATAACACCAGAAGCTTAGCCAATTGTTGAAGTCAATCATTTTGTCCTTGTACTGTGGTATCATTCTGGGTGATGGCAGGATGCTATTCAGGGCTAGGGTCATACCTGCTTGGGCTACAAGATCAGACAACTCCTCCATGTCTCTTTTTCATGTAGTCCAGGGAGGTACATCTCAGGTCATTCACACCAACATGAACAATGACGGAGTCATATTTGTACTTGTTGTGCAGTGACCCGAGTGCATGCGTTATGTGGAGGATCCTGGCACCCAACAGGCAGCTGATAGTAACTTTCTCCTTGTTTAGCCTGGTGAGTGGAACATCAGTGTGCCTGACTATAGAGTCACCTATGACTAGACTGTTGGGTACGTTGTTATGCCTTATGGGCTGTGTTTGAGTGGCACACTGAGTTTGTGGGCTATGTATCATTTGGGTTGCGTTGGGGGTGGAGGTTGCTTGTGTTTTTGCTTTGGAGTTCCCTGTTGCTTGGGTAGAATTTTTTTGAGAGCATTGTTGTTTTGAGGGATTATGTGATGAGTCTGGTGTGGTGCAAGTGTTTACCTTCTCCTATTGAATGTCTAGTCCAGTCTTGGGTGAAGAGAGCTTTGCTTCCAGTTTCGCTATATAAGTGCATCTCTCACAGGTTATATGTTGGGTGGTAGGAGGAGAGGGTTGTCTGTGTACATGAGGCAATTGCTGCATTGCCCC
Source organism: Protopterus annectens (assembly GCF_019279795.1). Lineage (NCBI taxonomy): Eukaryota > Metazoa > Chordata > Ceratodontiformes > Protopteridae > Protopterus > Protopterus annectens. The sequence goes on along the minus strand of NC_056743.1, from coordinate 107,495,538 downwards.
AAGATGCCCAGATTCATCAGGTAGACAGGAGAAAACACTGGGAGCTGACCCTTAGACATGCCTGGATATGTGTTTTTTTATTAAGTACTAAAAACTGTTTTCCTCCAGACAAGTGAGGAAAGTTGAGTGCTGTAGTAATTTGTAGCTTATTTAGTGCTTACAATGAGTTCTGAGCAAATGCTGAGCTCAATGAAACAGATTTGAGTGCTGAAACTAGAAAACTAGCTAGTTCTAAGAAACAAAGAAAGGCTTGGGGGCTCAGAAGCTTACAAACAGTCCTGGATATAGCAAATCTGTATCTGGACTAGATGACTTACAGGAAAGGCAGAAAATAAGCTTAGAAACATTTTTTTTGGTAAAGTGGAAAGGGGAGAAAAGAGGAACAGAAGATAATTCAAGGTTAAGAAACAAACTGGTTGGGGCTTCTCAAATGTTCTCCCTGTATTAGGTAGAATGAGGTAATGATACTATACTCGGAGGAGTGCCCCTGATTAAATTTACAGCAGGGGCGGACAACTGCAAAGCCACCAAGTATAAAAACATGATACCAATAGGAAGGGAGGTATGGGAAACAAAAATCAAAGCAAACAAACCCAACCCAATGCTTAACAATTGTAGAAAGGGAAGGAGGGTGGGAAACAAAAATCAGAACAAACAAAATCAACCAGATACTTAACTGTAGAAAGGGAGGGAGGGTGGGAAACAAAAATCAGAACAAAGAAACCCAACCAGATGCTTAACAATTGTAGAAAATTCTAGTTAATACCTCACACACAGTGAAACTAGCTAGCAAATTGCTACAAATAGCTCAGAAATAAGCAAAAAACAGGATACTTAATGTTATATATAACAGATTAGTTAGCTCAGAGCCCTTCCTCCAACTTCCTCCGATTAGCTCAGTTTGAAATGGCAGAAACACTCACAAGTTAACTTCTTAAGTAACCAAGTTGAAACCTGAAACAACTTTAAAAAAAGCTTGAAAGAACCAATGAGGTGCTTACTCCAAGGCATAGTCCAGGCAACCCCAGTCAGCCAATGACCGCAAACAATTCACTCTCACTGAAATGCTATACTGGCTTTGGTTAAGTTATGATGGCCTGGAACATGTGCTCGGACACACAGCCTCTACTAACAAACAATGAGGCCAAACACACAAGCCTGAATATGGACAATGCTACACTACCAACACTACTTAGATAGAAAAAAAACTGCAGAAATGCTTAAACAGATAAAGGATCAAGGAGACTCTAGAGAATGCTTTTAAATGCAAACACGTTATATGATACACTCCTAGCAGGAAATCAGGACAAGCAAACCCAACCAGATGTTTAACAATTGTAGAAAATTCTAGTTAATACCTCACACACAGTGAAACTAGCTATCAAAGTATATGCAGACAATAAAAGTGCCATAAATAAACATAAAAACAACTAACAAATAAATATAAAAAACAGGATACTTAATGTTATATATCACAGATTAGTTCTTCAGGTTAATTTCTTTGAAAGGATCATTTAGGCTGTTGATAAGGAGCATATAGTTCACTAAAACCTTGACTGGCCTTTGGCATGATCCCTCATGCTGGGTTAACAAGCACTCAACTGAACACTAACCCATACACAGTTTGCTGTCTTAATAACTGGTTGTCTGGCAGAGCTCATACCATTAAGTTTGTTAGCATTTGCTCTGGACAGAAATCTTCCCAGTGGTGTCCTACAAGGAAGGCATTGTCCTTGGTCCATTCCTCTTTGGTATATATATTTCAGTGACATAAAAAAAAACAATATCAAGGGATGTTGGCAAAATAAGTTTCCTCATGATTGCAAACTGGGAGCTGTTATCAAATCCTATCCTTGTTTAGCAAGCAGATTACTTCCCTAGTAATGTTTAAACATGTCTGGATGGATCATGACAATTGTTCACCAGGATTATGTGGAGAAAGTGCAATTAATAGGGGAACTAGTAGTTTCTCACCCATACTGTATAGTGTGGCTGAGTTAACTCCTGATCTCTCTTGGCCATAAGCTTAGGAAGACCCTATCAACATATAGATCCTGATGCTAAGGGTTAAAATCTAAAACAAGACACCAAATAATCAAAGCAGTTTGCAACAATAAATAAAAAAAATCATGCTATTTACCATCTGCCTTCAGCACAACACGTTTAAGTTCTGATGATCACTAAACACTTTTTATGAGTTCTTTAATTGTTTAACTTCTTCATTCTTTCATATAATTAACAAATTAGCCAGCTACTGTTTCTTGTAGGAACTCCTCTCTGACTGTGAGAATATATGTGTTCACCATATAAAAACATAAAAGTTTACTTTTTTCCCCAGTACCATATCTGGACAAAAAGTTTATGATAATGCAAACCAAGCAGAGGTAAGAAAGCATGAAGTAATTTATAACTATTAACTTTGTTCCCCCAGTAAATTGATACAGCTCTGAGGTTTTGTCCACTTACTGTGTCTAACGTTCTTGTTCTTTCTTGCCTTCTGAGGTGTACCTTCCATTGCCTCTGACACAACAGGGTATGATCCTTCACAGTCATGATCTTCTCTTCCAATGTTTTTCCACATTTCCTCAGCCCTGTTGTTAATTGTGCAGTACTTAAGAGTACTGGACATACTTGTGGCACACAATTTATGAGCTATCCCTCAGCTGTTCACCAAAATCCCAAAGTCCCTTTAGTACTGTTGTCAGTAACTGGAAATGAAAAAAGAAAAACAATGCTGTTTTATATACAATACCTTGTATTACATGGTTATTTTTAATACAAAGGACTGTAATCAACAGTTTGAGATTAAAAACTATAAGCTGTAGGCCATATGGTCATACAGCTACCATGGCAATGTTATCTTTTGCTTGTGATTTCTTAAACTGAACTGCAAATATGCAAAGGCAGCATGCTAACAAACTCTCCTCTGCTGACTTTTAAACTGAACAGCAAATGAGCAATGGCAGCATGCTAAAAAACTGTCCACTGCTGACCTCTAATAATATGATTAAAACAGTAGTGAAATAAAATCAGATATATAAATGCTGTTATGGGTGGCGTGACTTGCTGTTCTTTCAGTGCATCCATCACATGCACATATGTGTGATGTCACTCAGAATGACCTCCATAAACTTATCACACACCACTCTTGGCTTTCGAACTCCTTGGAAATATAAATTTGTCCTACTTCTGTGATCCTGACATGTCTGTTTCCTGCTTACTTTATATTGTTCATGTACCTCTACATATTTGGCAAAATAAGAGAATTTATGTTGGGTTAGGTTAGGCAGCAGCCAATCAAGCAATACTCAGTGAAAAGAAAGAAATAGCTACATCAAAAATGACTAAAAGAGGGGAGTTACATGAATGGCTACTGCGTGTCTACTACTAGTGGTGGTCTCGCCACACCTTCACTCTGCTGGGATAAAATGCTTTTTTGCTGCCTCACTCTTCAGGAGAAAAACAATAGCACCAACCAAAAGATGAGATGCAAACCATGGGCTCTTTGGTGATCACCACTCCTGTCACAGATGATGCAAGGGTCTGTAGACTTTTAGCCTCTTCCTGCTAAATGCCTTGAATAGCAACCAGACTAATCAGGAACGTCAAGCCCAGGCAGATACTGCTCAATGAGAAACAGTCCAGAACCAATGCACTCTGCTCCTTCTCTCACCAGGAGCAGAATACAAGTACAGATTCCAAGCGGTCACCTATGAAGCAGTTATCAATGTTTTGGGTTAGCAACAGTCTCTAGGAAATAATGTCACTATACTTCTTCTCTTGTCAGGAGCAAAACAGAAGCACTAATTCCAATATGACTCCTGAAAGGAAGAATGTAGGATCTCCAAAAATTGCTGATCTTGGAGTACATGTTGCAGATTTTAAATGTAAGATAGAAAAAAATCAGTTAACATCATAAGAGTTGCAGTGTGCAGTAAGCAATTAGACATAAAAGAGGGAGTAACTTAAGCTTTAGCAGTCTAAGTAGGGAGCGACTAATTTTAAAAGAACAAGATAGGTTGGAAAGGGTGGGCACTTTGTATTTTGGCTGTGTGGAATACAGTGGGATAGCCAATAAATTTAAATAGCTGAAGGGGAGTGATTTCACAAAATGATAATTTTGTGCTTGCTCACAATAGTCAATGAAAGAGGAGAGGAAATGTATGATCAACTTAATATAAGGGGCAAGTAACTAGAAAGATAGTTCAGTTTAAAAAAACAGCACCATGGTGAGAGGGTGGGGGAACGTAATTTGTGTTACTCACAAGAGAGAGCTTTGGTCTCTTTCCTGGTTTAAATATGCATTTAAAAGCAGAATACAAGTAAAACAGAGTGTAAAGGAAATAAACCATAATATAACAAATGGAAGAAGGCAATGAAGCAGTATGAAAAGCAAAAACAAACTAACCTTTTCCTCACAGTAGTCTGTGGCAGAGTCTGAGTGAACTTTTCCAGTACAAGCTAAACAAATGTCATCAACAATGTTTATTTTTCTGCCAGGCTTCATCATTTATTTGAAAAAAATTCTGTAAATAAAAATATAGCAAATGATGTCTGCAGATAATGATCATCATCTTCGTCCCTTTTTCCTGTTTTTTATAGATGCTTTTGGGGTAATAGATCAACCATCGCTGCCTCTCTCGATTCAGTGCCACTCTCCAATCTTCTTTAACAGTCTAGATGTCACATGTCTTCTCTCATACAATCCAGACATCATCTTGCTGAACTGTCTCATTTCTTCTTTCCTGCTTCCTTTTTCTCCCAAATCATAATCTGCTTTTCTGCACATGTGCATGAATAACTATGATCTCTTCTCTTTGTCCTACTCTACAACTGGAGCTATGTTAGTTTTTATTTTTATGTCATAATTTCTTCATCTGTCCCACAGTGTATATATCTTGCCCCCATCTCAGTCGTTTTAGCTTCAGCACCTCTAGCTTCCTCAACTGCCCTGCCTTCAGTGTCAAGCTTTGTATAAAATAGAGAAGTGCTTACATTTCTGCTTTGATGGCATTCACCTGTCATACAAGGCTTCAGTCCCTCTCGTTATAGCTTTGACATCCTTATTCAGATTTTACTTCTCCTCAGATGCCCCTCCTCACATAGCTAAAGTTTTCCTTTCTATCTCAGTATTCAGCTTTTTCTCATCCCCTTCCCCATTTGCTGCCATGACAATTATCTTCTCTGTACTCTTTCATTCCATGTGCTTTCCATCTTGCATTCCAGTTCCCTATCAGTTGCTGAAGTTCCTGTTCAGTCTGCTTGTAATGCTACATCATCTATCTATCTATCTATATATATATATATATATATATATATATATATATATATATATATATATATATATCTGCTTTGTTGATCTTTTCCCTCTCACCTGTTTGCTAATGCAGTCCATCATTTGTGCAGCAGTGGTCTCAGAGTTCATAGGTAAGTAATAAGATAGCTGCCTTTGTAGGCCAATTTAAGCCAATCCAATTCTCCTTTTTGTGCTTGAAAATAACCTAGCCCATTTGATTAGATATTGGCTGTATCCATACCATGGTTAATAATTGTTTATTACACCCCTAATAAGAATAACTGGGATCATATCATAGATAATTTGAGGGGACTCAATCATGGGATAAAGCATTTAGGAGCTGCATCTGTCCATTAGTAGTAAAGAGGATAGTCCTGGAGTAAATTTTCTGTTTTCCATCCATAGATCTAACTTGTGCTGGAAACTGGACAGTGTTGAACTTCGTTTTGTGTGGATGGGGAGTCTGTTCCATAGCATTGGTATCCTCTGCGAAATATACCTGTCCCTCCAAACCATTCTCTTGATCTTGTAGAAGAGGTTTATATCCTTAGACTGAGTATTTCTGAATTATGGCACCATTTAACTTGCTAATGTGCAGTAAATCCCTCAATAGTGGGTCGGAGGATGCCAGACACAGGACACCTCTTCGCAGACTGCAGGATACAGAGTATGGTGACAAGGCTTTAAGCTGGTCCATTTAGGACATGTAGTTTAGGCCTTGTATCTTTAATGAGGGCTGAGTAAAGGGGGATGATGACATCCCTATATCTAGGCACAATCACTTGCTTTATATGCTGTGCAACACAGAAGGACTTTCTTACAACAGTAGACACATGTTGGTCAAAAGCTAGGTCACTGTCCAAAGAAATTCCCAAATCGCTGAGTGAACTCTTAGGGACATACTGACAATGTGGTAGTTCCCTTGTATAGATGACTTCCCAAAGGATACACTAATACAAATTTTGGCATTTAGTTTCAGACCATGATTTTGACACCAGCTGTTTGAGTTGAATCCCACTGAGAATCCTTCTGGGAGTCTGAACACCATTTATACTCATCACTGGGTCCTTGTACATAACCTACATTAATTCTACCAATTTTTCTCAGACTTCATACCATCACAGCACCAAATAAGCATTCCTGAAACTTTGCCAAATTCTTCCTCCTTGTCTAGGAATGCTCAACTGGAATCGTTCTTCATCTGCAGGTTCTTCTCTACTCTCCGTCTCACTACAAACATCATGTCAGTTGTGTTACATACTGATCTGAATCTGAACTGCTCCTTCCCAATCTTACTTGCTTTCTGCTACTCTACATATATTGGTATATCAGTCATCCTCTCCTGAACTTTTTCATGCAGTGTGACAGGAGTTTGATATCTGTATACTGCCCACAGTTATGGATGTTCCCTTTGTTTTCGTACATCGATGCTAAACTGCTTATTCTCCAACCTTCTGGGATACATCTGTCTGTCTCTGTACCGCTATCAGTTCCCTCAAAAGCTATTTCTTCCCTGTGATATATGTAGGTGAAATGGTTTAATCTGGAATGGAAGTGTAAGAACTTAACAATATAAGTTTTAAAGTAAAATTCTAAGCTCATTATTTCTGTTTTAAGTTGATCTGAAAGCAGCAATACGAAACCATTAGTAATCATTGAGGAAGTAGCCAATCATCCCAACTAGATGCACTATTAAGCCGATATTGATTTGTCAGTCATTCCGTTGCAGCTTATGCTAATAGTATGTCATGTTCAAAGTGAATAAGAACAAGTTTAAACCATTGCCATCTCCTGAAACATTATATAATGTGCAGTTGTGGGCAGTGCAGGATATACCCATGGCTGGTGTGACTGATGAGGGCAATACCTAAATCATGAAAACAAGCAAGTCATATAAAATCTCACACCACACATACATGAATCAAACATTTTTATTTTATATGTATGCCAGTGTATATTTCTTTCCTTTAAAAAAAACAAAAACTTCATCCACCAATTTTGATTAGGAAACTTCCACATTCTTAATGTATTAATGATTTTTCATTTTTTTTTTTGAAAACTGATGCATATTGCTTTGAATTGAGGCATTACCATAAATAACTTGTAGCTGGATGAGTTTCCTCATCTGCTTAGTCAGGTAAAGAAAATATTGGCTTATTTGTCTGTCTTCAGAGTCATTCAAGTATATATATATATATATATATATGTGTGTGTGTGTGTATATATATATATATATATATATATATATATATATATATATATATATACATATATAATTTTTTTGTGGAGTGGGGCTTCTTCCCATAGTTAGGGTTTTATTTACAAGAAGAACATACTACTGTTGATGCTTTTGAATACATGACCTTTCATTGCATAATTACTAGTGATCCACAGGAAAAATAGAATACATTCAGCCAAGGAATGTTTGTACGGTCACAGATTTTCACTTCCACAGTTACCATGGTCCTAGAACAACAAAGCTCTGAACATAAATCAGGTGACCCAAGTTTGTTGTTACTCAGCCACATGGTGAAGCTGGTGTGAGGAAATTTAAGGCTTGGCCTACTTGCCTCTTTCTGAGGGCTGAAATGGTGTACATGTTTGATGCGCACTGTCTGTGGTAGAAACCCTGGTGTAGATCAGCAATTCCATGAGGGTGCTTGTATTGAATGGAGGGAGGGCTATTTGGTGAACATCACGTGTAAAAAGGAATGGACAGGTGTTACAAAGACCCATCATATGCCCACACCTTGGATGTCATTGAACATGATAAGGGAACACAAACATATAGGAAAAACAGTCCACCACTCATGTGCTAAGTGTTTCCATCGAGAGAACAGATGAGCCATAGGGTCCTCACCCGGGGGGAAATAAACAGACCATCAGTGTGACTTGGGGAAAAGTTTGAAGAGAACCAGAATAAAAAAGAAATCAAAAAACTCAGGCACCATACAGGATAGATAGTCAGAAGGATAGTTAGTCTAAACTATGCTAATATTATTGCAATGATTATTTGGTCCAAGATGCAGAAATTCCAGCTGTTGCAGTGTTTCAGGATTTAAGAGATCTTTCATCCACAAATAATGCTTTAATGATCTATAACCATAGAATGTTTTACCAGTACATTTTGCTCTGACACTTCAGCTATCCTTTCCAACTACAGGAGAATGACCGCCCAAAGGTCTTCCTAGCCAAGAAAGAATTTTCCTGTATCCTGCTGTTGCTCATTGGTTTGGCTCCAATAATAGCTAGAAAATAAATGCTTTGCTGTTTTTGTGTTTTTTTTGCCAGCATGAGTATTGAGGATGAATTTTAATTGACTCGCCACAGTAGCCATAAGGTCAGAATGCGATCACCATTTATTTACAGTACAACCCACAGCTGTGTGCAGTTGATTCACAGTTTAATGCTGAATGAATGCAGGTTTATTATGTGTGTATAAAGACAAATGCACACTCATGTATATTCATCCTATGCCAGGTTCAATTTTAATTCAGCAAGCTGTCTGACAGTCTATAATTATACAGGAAGTCAGAAGCTCTCTGTATATGTGTGATTAATATGCATGAAACCGTTAACACCAACGTCCTCACACTGCCATTTTAGCAACAACTTATTACGTGCAAATTACATTTTCATAAACTGTAGTTATATAATGCTTTGCGCAGGTTCTGAACCTTATATTTTCCCAGAGTTATTACTGTGCAGCATTTACTGATGAGACATGTTTGGATAAACCTGCTGTTTTATGAAAACAGCATTTCAGATCATCTCTACAGTGGCAGGTCCCACAGCAGGGTACGTTACTCCCATAGGTATGCCCCTCTAGAAATCATACTCCCTTCTTTGATATGTTGCTTCTTCTTTCATTCTGTGATTGGTTTTCTTCTCAAGAATGAAGTGCATCTCGGCAGACAGACAAAATATCTCTCTGGTTGTATAGCTATTGTTTTCTAGCAGGCTTAATGGTAAATGAGGGGTCTGCACTTGGTACACTAATCCTAGGTCAAAGTAAACAATTATTTTACTTATTTTTATTATGCTTTCACTTAATTCTACTGGTCAACCAGGACAAACTAATTTTCCATGGAGTCCTGGTGGAAACAAACTCCACATAATGCTATGGAGTATATTACATACATAAGTAACATACAGTATATCCAATAAGCATTCAATAAAAATATACTGAGCAAATGTAATATTACTTGGCCAGCAAATTAAAAAAAGTAAAAATACATTTTTTTGTTAAGAGAGAAACTATAGGGTTAATCTGGTTCCTTATGTCTAATTGTATAGATAATATATGGGTCCAGATCAGAAGCACGAGTTTTCAGAAACTCAAAATTAATATGGTCAAGACCATATTATCGATTTTCCAAAAACTCAAAGCTTTTGAATGGAGATCACTGCACAGTGAGGACTGGGGAATTTACCTTTTCCCCCACTGTAGTGCGTCCTCAGAGTTGGTATATCTAGTATGCGGTGGTGTAGGAGGTGAATGGGGGCTTGCCCCCTCCCTGCAAAAAAAGTAGAAAAAAGGTGGACTTTTGTTGTTTTCCGAAGTCTGAGTTTTTGGAAACTTGATCATATTGTCTCAGCAATATGAATTTCGAGTTTCTGAAAAATTTGAGTTTCTGACATAGCTGTATTCATTTTAGAAGCTTGAAATACTGAAATATTGAATTTCAGTATTTTGGAGACCATAAAGTGGAAACCTGAAAAGAACGAAAACTCAGAAGTGTGAAATTCAAAATCTCGCATATCGGAGATTTTGAATTAGCGCTTCTGTGGTTATGGATTCAGGTAACTGTTTATTTGTTAAGGATTTTAGGTAGGGGCTGTGGTGTGTGTTGATGTGTTTTGTTACTGTGATGTCTGTGTGCGAGGAGAATATAGATTGTGTGGTGGTGTTTTGTGTGTTTTTGTATGTAGTGCGACCTTGAATTTAGAATATTTAAGTAGAGGGGGGGCACAGGGTGGCTTGCCCCCCATCTTTTATGAAGGACAGAGCTTGTGTTTGTGTGTGGGGAGGAAGGTGTGTTTGTGTACACCAGAAGCAGTAATTCAAAATCTCCGGTATGCGAGATTTTGAAATTCACGCTTCTGAGTTTATAGCCTTGACATACTGGATTTCAATATTTCAGTATTTCAAGGATATAAAGTGAATCCATATATATATTTTATTTATTTATTTATTTTTTAAAGAGAGAGAGAAAGTTGCCTTATGGCATTTTACCAGTTACAACTTTAAGGAAATTTTGATTATGTGATTTATAAATAAAGCAGTTTCCTTTTTTTACTGTGTGCTGGATTGTGGAAGTTGCTGGTTCATTTCCACTTTTTTTTTCCCTTTTGTCCACTGTAAAAGAATTTTCTTGGTTTAGATAAAATGAGTTTAGATAAGATGTGCTTTAAGTTACATGTTCAATGTAATTATAGCCCCATTTTAGATGGATAGATTGGGTCCAGATTGCAAATTCAGTTTTCACTGATTCAGCTTATCATTATAGTGAAAATTACTACACTGAACCTTACCAAATCAATGAAAAAAATTAAGATTTTTTTTGCACAGGGCAAGCCCTTCTGCACCCCCCAGACACAGCATACTTTAAATATATTGATAGATAGTAATTGTAGAAAACTCAAGCAGAGGAAAGGAGCAAGAGTCCAGACATCTCAGTTAGTAACAAACTTCTTTAATAACTTCTTAGATAACAGGCAGGATAAGCACTTTCGTCTTGAGTACAAGACTTCATCAGATGCCCCCATTTTACATTTCATCCAGTTTATATCTTAATTAATTATATCCCATTAAAATTTAAGACAAAGTGACAATAAATTACTATTGCAAAGTTAATGTATAAAATCACTTTCAAAACACCAAGAAACATAATAAAGCCATAAAAATGTTGTAACACACTATCAAAACCCTCTTAATAAGCCATATAAAATTTCATATAAAATTAATAGTGGGACTATTAAACTTGTGAAGCTCTAAACATTAACACAGGCTTAATAGTAATATACTCATTTAAACCGGGATATATATTAGACTTTAACCTAAGTTGCTATTTAAATTCTCTATTTAACAACATATTTTTCACATCTCCTCCCCTCGGGTTAACTTTGACAACATCTATTATCCCAAATTTAAAACCATTAAAAGAGGTGCAGTTAACTGAATGTTTATATAGTGCACTGGTCTCTTTCTTAGACTTATTGTCATGGAGGTGTTCATACATCCTATCCTTAAAAGCCCTCTCCATTTTTCCTACATAAAAAGCAGGGCATCCTCCACATATAGCCAGATACACTAACATTTTTGTGTTACAATTACCTTTACAGAACCATACTTTATTGTTTAAACCATTTTGTAGGCATATACTGTCTCCCTTAATAATGTATGGACACTGCTTACAGCTACCACAAGAACTAGTAGCCTTTTTGATATGAAAATTGGAAACTTCCAATTGTTCAAATGCTCTTTTAAAATTCTTTCCAGTCCTGAAAGAAAATATAGGCTCATGCCCCACCACTTCATGCAATTCCCTATTTACCTTAAGCATACTCCCATTAGCCTTAATAATGTTCATAAAAGGTCCTGCAAAACCACTAAATTCTGTTACACATGCTTTTTGGTATCTTTTATTTTTTCCTTGTTTATTAATTTCATCCAAAGGCTTTACTATCTAGTACCCCACCCTCTGTATACTTCCTCAAGGACACCTAGAACTATGTCACCAGGGTATCCCCTCTCCAAAAACATATCCCCAAGATATTTTAATTCTCCTTTAAGGTCCTTCCTGTCTGAGGTCATTCTGGCAATATGCACTGCTTGCCCCTTAATCAGACTTTTCTTCTGAAACATGGGATGATTACTAGTGTAATGCAAATAACTATTACACCATGTATTTTTTCTGTATATTCTAGACTTAAAACCTTCCTTGGTCTGGGAAATAGTGGTGTCGAAATAGTTTATGCTTTCCTTAACCCATGTATAAGTAAATTTTAAAAAAGTGGTGCACTCATTTAAATACTGCATAAAGGAGTCCACACTCTCCTTGTCCCCTTCCCACAAAACAAATATATCATCCAAGAATCTCACATATAGATGTATATTGTTAGTGTAAGGGCAATTAAATACAAACTGATGTTCCCACTCCAACATAACCAAATTGGCATAAATGGGGGCACAAGCTGCCCCCATTGCTTCCCCACTGGTCTGTTGGTAGTGTTCACCTTGAAAGTTTATATAGTTGTGGTCAAGCACCACTTCCATAAGTTCCAAAATCAACTGAACTTTGTTCACTAGACATGGTGGAAAATTTATTAATACTGTCTCTGAAATACTGATGCCCTTCGTATCTCGGTATGCTGGTAAGCAACTCTCTAACATCAATGGTAAGGAAACCCAAGTTGTCTTTCCATACCTCGTGTGTTAACTTAGTCAAGAATTCCCATGAGTCCTTGGTCCATTTTAAATACAATTTCCTAGGTCCGGTAATCAATGAATACTGCCAAGGGATGTGTTTTGGAACCCCTGGCACAAACAATCAGTCTAAAAGTGGGGTCTTTAACACATTTATGTACTTTAGGCACCCCAAAGATATTAGGAATAATGGGATTAAGTTGTCTTAAAAAATAGTATGTTTTTCCATCTATTATTTTCTCTAACAGATACTCTTCTAGTAAGGAATCGATCCTACCATAGGCTATCATAATCTTATTTTTAGAGACTGGGGAATAAGTGTTACAGTCTAAAAGAATATTAGTTATGGCATTATTATATTCTTCTGTACCATAAAGCACTACACCCCCTCCCTTGTCAGATTTCATAATACGTAAACTACATTCACTCCAAGTCATTGAACAAAGTTTTTTCTACCCTATCCAGGTTGGGGGGTCTTATATTATTCTTATTTCTATTATATGAACGAGACCAGTGCACTATATAAACATTCAGTTAACTGCACCTCTTTTAATGGTTTTAAATTTGGGATAATAGATGTTGTCAAAGTTAACCCGAGGGGAGGAGATGTGAAAAATGTGTTGTTAAATAGAGAATTGAAATGGCAACTTAGGTTAAAGTCTAATATACATCCCAGTTTAAATGAGTATATTACTATTAAGCCTGTGTTAATGTTTAGAGCTTCACAAGTTTAATAGTCCCACCATTAATTTTATATGAAATTTTATATGGCTTATTAAGAGGGTTTTGATAGTGTGTTACAACATTTTTATGGCTTTATTATGTTTCTTGGTGTTTTGAAAGTGATTTTATACATTAACTTTGCAATAGTAATTTATTGTCACTTTGTCTTTAAATTTTAATTGGATGTAATTAAGATATAAATTGGATGAAATGTAAAATGGGGGCATCTGATGAAGTCTTGTACTCAAGACAAAAGTGCTTATCCTGCTTGTCATCTAAGAAGTTATTAAAGAAGTTTGTTACTAACTGAGGTGTCCGGACTCTTGCTCCTTTCCTGTGGTTGAGTTTAAATATATTGATTCTGAAGTCAAACCACAGTGAGGAAAATATCAATTCCCTAATTCCACTGTGTGTAGTCTTGCACACATTACCCATATCATTGCAAACTACTACCAGTATAACTGAATTTAATCAAAATAGCAACTCGCATTGATACAAAAAAGAGCTGCACTTGGTCAAGTAGCTGCGAACACATATGTACTAAATGTCTATGTACTGCAGCACATTGTACTTTCAACTATGTGTATCTCGAACATACGAACAGGGTCGTACATGTTTTTATTTTATAAATGAGAATGGATAACTGAAAACTGAGTGAATGGCAAGGAAGAGGAAGAAGGAAGGGTTGGAAGAGAGACAAAAAGGAGGTTACTGAGGTAACAAAGAGATCAAAGGACAGCCAGGTAGATGAGATATGCAGTGAGAGTAGTAGGAAAAGAAAAAAGATGGTTTGAAGTGGACAACAGGCAAGGTAGCAAGGGTGTCTGGGAGGTGGAAAGGGGGAAGGTTGGATTATTTTAATGATGTTTAAGAGAAACACAAGGATTTGAGGGGAATGAGGGAGTGATGAGTTGTGGTACAAGTGCAATAAAGGGGAAGGAAATAATTTTTGAGAAGGGAACCAGGAAAGAAATGTTTAATGGTGTCATATATATATTACTTTCATTATGTTTTAAAGATGTTTGAGTTTGGTTATGAGTTAACTGGAAATATATTTCAAGAATTTGGCTATATGAACTTAATACACAGAGTCACCAAAATGATCCCTGCTTTTGGTAGGCAGTATGTTGTTTACATAATGAAATCAAAGTTCTCTTTTAGAGGCATATTTTGAAATAATTTGAGGTGAGTACAGGACAATAATTTGATCTTTACAGAATATGCATAGCTTATTTAAAATGCAGAAAGAGGGGTGTTTTATGCAGTTCAAGCCACTGAAGTTGTGGGAGGCAATGCAGTTATGAGCTTTGTTAAGTGGGCTTGGGGGAAATTTAGAAAAATGTTCTAAATCTTGAGTTTTTGAAGGTTTATGAGGAAATGTATAGAGAACTAGGAAGCAGGAAAGGCTGGGCAGGTTTGATTTATGCTTCATAAATTAGATAATGACTATAACTCTGTAGAGTATTTATTTCAAGTATTTGATGAGCTTTTGCTGTAACACCTAATGTGTTAATCAAATTTAAGGTTTTGATCTATAATAATTCAAAATAATTTCATATGATTCATCTGACTGGACTGCAATATTAAGATATTCAGAAGGAAGAAGACCTTGTGCTAAGACGGAGGATTTCAGTTTAAGAATGGTTTTAATATGGTCAGTTGTCATGTCTTTAGGAATAATTTACTATGAGAGGTGTAGGATTTTCTTTGAGAATAAGGTTCATTGTATAGTTCATTTGTAGTGTTGGATTTTGTGTCATTGCCTTTTGGATTAGTAGAGAGGTGGTAGCTTGAATAAATGAATTATTCATTTTTGATACATTATTGCTGGTCTCATTAGACAGTAGACATTGTTTTTGCTTGGTTTCAATAACTTAATTGGAGTTACTGATATTTGTAGACAGAAAGTTAAAAAGTTAAGTGTTTCTTTCACTTGATCCCTTAGCTCTCTATAGATATGATAACTTGATGGGAGGTCACCTTTTTTTCAACTATTTCCAGGACCTATACCTTTCAATCATTATGATTTTAGAGCAGATATGCATTTGATTTATTTTGCTCTAAGAGGAGCAACTCTCTTAGAGTTTTTTAAGGACAGAAACAGCTTAGAATTTGAGGAATGAATGAATAAAATGGTTTACTGTATCATCATCTAGGAGGATATCTTTTAGTGGTCCCAGATATAATGCAAAATCAGGGAATGAAAGTATCACAAAAGATTTTCTTGGATCTTGGGTAGAAATATGGGAAGTCATTACTGATGTGGCAGTATTATTTTGCACTATTCCCAGGTTTTATGATGCAGTCTGTCAATTAGTGATTTGTGCTACGTTAGTAAATCTGTGTAAACCCCAAAGGGCTCACTGTTGTAAGGTCTGAGTTCATCAAGGTGTACACCTTGAACATCTTATTGATGGGAGAGGTTAGAATTCAATCATAATCAAGGTTTTCTGGGAGGGGTTAGAATGCATAATCAAGGTTTTCTGCAGTTCCATTTAGAATGGTACAGTTTTATACAATTCAGTAAATGGAAGGGGGGCAGCTGTTATAAGTGACACATTGCCCACCTGTGTCAAGCACAGCTTGCCTTCTATTCAACACCTTCCTGTTTAAAATCATTAAACCCCAATACTGTCTCCTTTATGCTCTAGTATTTCAGTCAAAGAATCCAGCTACTACTTGAGAAACATTAGCAATGATGTTCTCATTCGAAATAAAGGATACCTTGGGCAGTAACAGGTAAGAGAACCTGTTCAAAAATTGGCCTGATACATGGAATCAACTTCTAGTGCACCAAGTACTCAGTCAGCACCGAGAGCTTGCAAGTTAAAGTTTAAGAAAACAAATATAAAAATTTCAAGGATGCAGGGCTAAAGTCAGTGTCATTCTACCTGCCAAGCATATACATACCTCCCATGGCTTCATAGGTAGGTACTAGGCTATCTGCCCAAAGGCATTTATAAGCCTAGCTGAAATGTGTTGGCTTTTACTGCCCCCTTAGATTAGTTCCCTGTGCTTCTGTCCAGCAGAGCCATTGAAGTGATCCCTGGAGTAAACTTTCTGTTTCCCATCCAGTCGTCAAGGTTTCTCTTGAAGAGGGTTAGCAGAGAGCTCTGCCTAAAGTAGATTGGAATCTTGTTCCAGAGCATTGTTGTGTTGAGGTTTAGATCCCTGGAGCCACATGCTCTAGGGATCTAAACCTCACCACAACAATAAATCGGACATGCTGGAGGGATAGATTCCTGACCCAGAGACTTCCCATGCTCTGGAACAAGATTCCAATCTACATTAGGCAGAGCTCCTCACTAACACTCTTCAAGAGAAACCTTGACGAGTGGATGGGAAACAGGAAGTTTACCCCGGGGATCACTTCAATGGCTCTGTTGGACAGAGGCACAGGGAACTAATCTAAGGGGGCAGTGAAAGCAAACACATTTCGGCTAGGCTTATAAATGCCTTTGGGCAGATAGCCTAGTACCTACCTATGAACCTATGTGATAAGCTGATGTTTGATCAGCTGTGGAACCTGTTGTTCCATTGAGAAAACTTGCCTTTTCAAGAACTTTTAATATATATATATATATATATATATATATATATATATATATATATATATATATACACATACATATAAGCATTAGAGTTAGCGCCCATTACTTAGGTGGTACAGGGGGTCAAATTTGAGCCTAGTGTTACAGGAGGGGGCTTTAGTTTTAATACTGGGTGAGGAAATAGTTTTCCTATCTCCATATTTTTTTTCTGCTATTGTGTATGATCAAACTTGTTTTGTCAGTGTGTTACATTTGACATTAGGAAGGTTCTGTCATGCACATGAGTTAAAGAGGGGTGCATGCCTAATTCAATTACTGTTTACAGTGCTCGAATGGCATGTTGCATCAAATGCCTTAACTAGGTCAAGGTAGGCAGTACGCACTGTTTTGCTCTCATCCACTGCCTAGGTGCCCTTCTCAATGAAGCCCACCAGGCATGACCTACTTTTTAACAAAATACCTCCAAACTCCACAATCCATGTACTAAATCCAAAAGAAACTCTTCACACCAGCAGGTCAAAACCAATAACAGCTTTATTCACATAAGCACACACTGAGTTAGCACTTTCTTCCCTACTGAAGGGACTTCTTCAGAACAATGCCATTTCCATAACCCAGTCCTTTTATACAAAACCACACCCAATTAACTAACTGAATAATCACCAATCAACCCAAAATGCACAAAAAAATGCCTAAAATGCACATTACATTCACATTAAAACATGACATAAAAACTACTTTCTTGTTGTCATGCATTAAAATACATATAATGGCATTAAACACAACTTATGCCATTACCCTAAAATATGCTTTAATTTTAATATACAAGCAATATTTACATTTTCATTAATACCAGGTGGTTGGGTGGCATTTAATCTAAGCTGCCACCTTAACTCACATATGTCTAGATGCACATCAAACACCCTCCCTTGAGCATCCTTAACTAACTCCTGCAAAACTGAAAATCTAAAAATGTGGTCCTTATCTTTAAATACATGCCTACTCAAAGCATTGGTCATTTTACAATTTCTTATGTCCAAAAGATGTTCATTAAACCTCTCCTTAAACCGTCTACAAGTTTTTCCCACATAAAGGGTGGGAAATGACTGGCAACATCTAGGTAGCATCGGGTAGTGAAAACAATGCTTATGACTTATTAAATACACATATGCTTTAAAGATATAACTATTTTTTACCCTGTTGTGGAAAATAAAAGATATATATTGGGGTGAAAATATGTATTTTATTATTTATTACGGTGGAGAGTCTCTCTCTATACTAATATTTATTTTTGGGGCTTGGAAGCTATAAAATCTTTTTTGAATGATAGTCTGAATATATCACATTTTTTGCTGCAACAGTTGAAATGTCCTGTTATGTGAATTTTCACACCATTTAACTTAAAATATTCAGAAGTCTCTGCTATATTCCTACAGCAATTCCACATACCGCATCTAAACCTCCCTCATCTCCTAGAAGAAACAGTCGAATCCTCATGTCCCTTGGACTCTAGCAGATTTTTAAAAGATCTATCCTTTCTGTAAACAATCACAGGGGCAGACCCCACTCTTTGTGCAATGTGATGATCATATAATAGAATTTCCCAATTATGCCTAAGCATTCCAGCAACTGCCTCAGCATCCAAATTGAAAGTCGTAATGAAACTACACTTCCTATTGGGCTGATCAATTTTAGCTTTCTGCAAAACCTCCAGTCTCAAATTGTCTCCATCTGACCTGCCCAAAATAGGCTTGTAAATGCCATCTGCCTGCTTTTTTACTACTTTCTTAGCCACCTTGCTCATAAATCTACTAGGGTATCCCCTCTTTATAAATATTTGGGAAATAAAGTCCACCTCTCCCTTGAAGGCATCATCCTCACTCACCATCCTGGCAGCCCCCATGAACTGCCCCTTAACAATGGACTTCTTTTGTGAATTGGGATACCAACTATCAAAATCCAGGTATGAATTTGAAAAGGTTGGTTTACGATGAAATCCTGAAACTAATCTACCTTTTACTTTATGTATCTTCAGACTCACATACAAGTAAGTAATGTGTTCCATACTATAATCAAATGTAAACTTTAAAAATTCTACTGTACCATTGATGTAAATCAAAAAAGATTTTTTTTTCAATAATAAATCTTTATTCTTTTCCAATTGTTAATACAATACTACAACATATGTACATTATATACATGAATGCTTCCAACAGTTGCATAAGATCATTAAACATTAAGATAAACTTCTAAAAGGGTATTAAAAAAGAATAAAAAATATGGTACCAATATAAGACTTATCTATACTAACCACCATATTAAGTATGTACTTCCCGGAGAAAAGTGGATTAGAACCTTAAGCTAACAAAATGTTAAAGATTTGCTCCCATATTTTTGTGTTATTTATATTTTTCTTATGATCTTTAATTAGTAATTTATGTGCTAAAATATGTCTTATCGCTACACTTTTAAAGTTTTCCCATGAAGTCTGGGATGGATTCAGCCAATTTGTAGCTATATAAAGCTTCATTAACAAGAAAATATTTATGAGTATGATCATTTGGGATCTGTCCAAGTTATTTGGAGGAATATGAAGAATCATAAACTCCCAAGAAAGTGATAACCCATTTTTTGTAATTGAATTTTTAAAGAATTCCAAAGTTTGAATATACATTTACAGCTCCAGAACATGTGTAAAAGGTCAGCCATTTGATCAATACAATATGGACATTTAGGTGAATTTTTAGAGTTGAATTTATGCAGACTGAGACGAGTGTAATAAGCGTTATTAAATATCATCAACTGAGTAAATAATAGCTTTTGAAGAGATACTGATTTTAAGGTTAAATTAATTGCTTTCAATATTTTATTATCATCAATCGGTAATAATTTATCCTTCCAGTATTTGGATAAGAGTATTTGGTTATTATATTTCACGTCTTTTATCAAACTATATGAAGCCGTTATATATTTGAAGTCCTGCATAAGAGTTTGCCATGAGTTTAGACAAATGGTTAAGTCGTCTTCTTTAATTTTGAAATTACTAAAATAACTTATTGAAAGATCCTTTAATTGTCTCATTATAATTAAATATGAGTTAGGAAGGCTCATCTCTCTTAACATGTCATGTATTGAGATACCAAGAAAAGGATATAAATCAAGTATGGTTAGATCAATTATAAGTGGGAATTTTTTAAGATCTATCAATTGATTACCAATTTTCAAATCTGGGTTCTTGTGAAATGGTTGGAAAGTCATCATATACTGTAAGAGGTTTAGTGAGTTAAACAGGTTTTGTATTGATATTATATATAATCTAATATGTTCCATCAAAGCGTACATTTTAAAGGTATCTTTATTTAAAAAAGGTAATGCCTTAAAATTAATACCCAACCCAGCAGCATGTTTGTGATTCAGAATCAACCACTTGGGTGACCATTTAGGACTGGACCTGTCAAAGTTAACCACTCTTAGAATTCTATTAGCATTTATTATTCAATAATATGTTTCAAAATTCGGTAAGTCTAAACCACCCTTGTTTTTCGGAGTCATCAGTTTATCATAAGATATTCTAGTTTTTCTAGGTTCCCATACAAATCTACCTAATTCCGTATGAAGTTGTTTAAAGAATTTCCTAGAAATTACGACTTGAGTAGCTCGAAAAATATATAATATTCTGGGGAGTACATTCATTTTAATAATTGAAGCCTTTGCCATTATTGGTAATTTCAAATTATTCCATCTTTTTAAATCAGACAATATATGATCCCAAATTAACTTAACATTGTTCGCATAAAAGTCTCTATTATCTGTTGAGAAAACGATACCCAAATATTTTATTTTTTCTTCGGATTTTAACTGACCTACCAATGGTAAAAGTGAAAAGGGTGTAGGTGTCTTTAAAGGAAATAACTTGTTTTTTTTTTTAAATGTATTTTGTAATTAGATATTTCTGCAAAATCTTCCACTGCTTTTAATATTTTCTTGGTATCTGAAACAGGCGTCGTACAGTAAATATTAAGATCACCAGCAAAAGCAGCCATGGATATTTTCGTACCATATATTATTGGAGCATTATGATAAATATTTTGCTTAATATGTAGGAATAGTGGTTCTAAGTATAAATTGAATAATATAGGAGATAACGGACATCCTTGATGGGTACCATTCTTAATTTGTATTCTTTTTGAGAAATTGTTATTAATATATAAAGTTGTATAGGGATTGTTATATAATTTTTTTAATATTAAAATAAAGTCTTGGGGTATATTAAAATATGATAAAATATCAAACAAAAAATTTAAATTAAATATCAAAAGCTTTTTGAGCATCAATTATGAGTGCATAAACATTAAGATTTCTATGAGTGGCATAAGAACTTAGTGTATGAAGTGATAACGTATTATCAGTAGTTTGTCTGCCATTTATAAAACCAGCTTGTTCATCAGTTATTATTAGGTTAATTACCTTCTTCAATCTATTAGCCAAAATAGATGTCATAATTTTCATGTCTATATTCAAAAGTGAAATGGGTCTATAGTTATCCGGATTTTGAAGATCAGCATTCTCTTTAGGTATAAGAATTGTTTTCGAAGCATTAAAGTGCAGATCATTAATTTTATTATTAATTATATAGTTAAATACATGTGGAAGTATTTTACCCAATATATCACAAAAAGTTTTGTAAAATTCCGTAGTCAAACCATCCGGTCCTGGAGCTTTATGTGGCTTCAAATTATTAATTGTATCTGTTATCTCCTTTGAGGAAATTGGTTTGACTAAACTCACATGAGACTCATCACCAATTTTCGGAAAGATAATCTTCTGCATAAAATCGTTATTACTCCTGATGCTTGCCATAGATTTGAGAGAATATTAATTCAAAGGTATTCATAATGTCTTCAGTATTGGTATATCTTTTATTGTTAAAATGTATTTCAGAAATTTGAGAAGGTATTTTCGATTGATTAATGATACGAGCTAATGCTTTTGATGGGGTCTGAATATGATTAGCGTATTTTACCAGTATTTTCTGTTCATAAAATGACAATTTACTATTTTGTAATAAAAAAAGATCTTTTTGACATTTTAATAACTCCGTTTCAGTTTGTTTACTATAGTTCCCAATTAAATCCTGATCTAGTAACTTAATTTTAGTTTCCAATTCTTGTATGTCTCTAGTTTGTATTTTCTTATAATAAGTAGCCTTTTGAAGAAATATTCCTCTTATTTGTGCTTTGGTCATTGCCCATTCTATATCAGATGGATGCCGGTGTTTAGAGAAATTAACTAGTAGATGATTAAAGGTCTCTTAAACTTCTTTAGTTATATCTTCTTTATTTAATAAATATGGATTTAGGGACCAATTATATAACCTCTATGACGCATACTATTTCTAGTGTCCTTGTTAAAAATGAATGTGATCCTAGAATGATCCGATAAATGTCGAGCTTGTATAGATACACAGGGATCTAAAGTAATTAGTACATCTGAAATTAGAAAAAAATCAATCCTAGACCACATTTTATGACAACTTGAATAAAATGTAAAGTTATTTGAATTTATTTGATTATTTGTGTATTTAAATGGGTCATATAGTTTAAAATCTGTTTTAAGTTCCTGTAATGCTATCACTGCTTGATTATTAAAGGACCTGTGTGAACTTGATTTATCTAATTTGGGGTTTTGATATGTATTCCAATCACCTCCTATTATTATATAACAATTATTATATTGATTCAAGATAAACTAAAGTGATGCTATAAAAAGTTGTTGATTGGTACATGGGGCATATATATTAAGTACCACCACAGGTTTATCATAAAGTGTAGATGAAAGAATCCCATAACACCATCTTCCCTCTTTGTCTATTTTAAAATCTAGAATTTTCTCTTGATACTGATTTTTAATAATAATAGCCACTCCTACACTATTAGTTGTCCCTTCTGAAGCTACCACCTCTCTAATCCATTTCCTATCCTTAAGGACAACCCATTGGTCATTGGTCAAATGGGTTTCTTGTAATAAAATAAAATATGCCTTTGACTAGAGAAATAAATGAAGAAATAATTTCCTTTTTTTCAAGTTCTGGAGCCCTTTAGTATTCCATGAGTCTATTATCCACATACTAAGATCTTTAAATCTTTTAAGGATATTTTAAAATTGAGAAACGGTACTAAATTCAAATATAATAGGGCAGTATATATTGTCTGGAAGCAATCTTGACATCCCATCCCTAACCAGTGCCTATCCACTATTCCCCTGGACCAGGACATACATAGGTTTTTTACACTGTTAGAACTTTTATGGGTAAATAACCTTACTAAACATCTATTCTTTATCTTACTAAATAAAACATCAAAAACATGCAAAAAACCTATAAAAACTACATCTAACTCTACAAAGCCTAACCAGAACATTCCCTAATAAACACTGATAAATATCCACAACTCTTGAACACACTATTTAGTTAAACCTATCAAGTAAATGGACTTCACTACACTTATAGTTACTATCATACCTCACTAATAGTTCTCATATATTATTAGTTATACTAATTAGTTGTATCTCATTAAGTTATCTAACAACCATATTTAAATCTAAAATAATCAAATATGTAACAGTACCCCTATTAAACAATAACATTATTGAATTAAAGATAATTCACCATATGTATTGTTAGTTAGAAGAGAGAGAAAGAACTACAGAGAAATCAAATGTTTACATTTAAGTATAATTTTAAATCTGACTATTTATATAGTCTAAATTATCTAGAATTATAATGTCAGCAAATAAGATGAATAAAAATAGCACTTTAACTACACTTTACTGGGTAATATAGTTAAATTTATAAAATGATGACTGGGTAACACAGTTCTCAAAACAGTCAGAACCACATGCCAGTATATAAACAAGATAACCTTCACATTCCTAGAGAGCCCAGAATAATCTTCTGGTCTCTTTATCTACTAATTATCCCAACACTAAATCCCCTTATCTAAACATTTGCAGTATTAAAACACATCAGTAATACAGGAAAAACAAATAATAAAGTATACTACAAGGTTATTAACACAACCACATTCAGCATAAACTACCTAAGGAAAAAGAATAACTATGGTAAAGCTATCATACTTCTAAGCAATCAGTTAAATAACACATTTTAAACCAGTACATTATTAGTTCAATTGTAATCATACCTGAATGAATTCACAGTTCCCTTTAAACCAGTAAAACATGTTACATACTTTAAATGTCCACGAATGCTCGTTTTACAGTCCAAATAGCTTTCGCTTCCTCAACAGAGATCTTCCTACTTCCTGAGCTTGTAATCCTGTCTTCGAGCTCACGACGGGGGAACCATTAAGTGGACGGACTTCTGGATTTGCTACCTCGAAAGTGAACCCTCAGCAGCACCCAAAGGACTTCCTGTTGCTTCGCGAAGGGGCGCAGTTCGTAGAAGACATAAAAGTTCAGAAAATCTTCATGGACGAGCTGGAGCTGTAAAAAGAAACTAAGTAAACATTTACCAAGGGGCCTGGTGAAGAAAAAAGAACAAACAAAGGATTTTAAAGCCTTGAGACATAGTAAGAATGGAATCCCAGTATCCACGTTGCTGTAAATGGACTGGATGGCCAGATCAAGCTTCCGAAGCTGGAAGGGACTTAAAAATCTTCAAAAAGGTAACTTTTGCTTCTTTTTTGTAGATATGGAATATTTGGAGCCATCGACTGTAAAAATTAATGTGTTAGGGTATTTCATTTGAAATTTGATATTCTTTTCAATGAGGAACTTACAGTATGGAGATAATGCTTGTCTAGCTAGCGCCTTATTTGCAATGGTAAATCCTGGGCCATAGAAACTCTAATATTTTGCCACATAATATAACCTCCATTCTTTTTAATAGTTAAAATTATTTTGTTTACGTCCTGGTAGTTGAGTATTTTGACGTATACTGGTCTAGGTATATTTGAGGCTTGTGTTTCTCTGAGAGCTCTATGAGCTCTTTCTATAACTATTTGTTTGGCTATGTCAGAGTCATTGAACAATATTTCAAGTATTTGTGTAATGGTAGAAATTAAATTATTGTATTAGATAGATTCTGGAATTCCTCTGATAATTATATTGTTCCTTCTGGATCGTGCCTCCAAATCCAGAATTTTATTTTGCATAGACTGAATATCCAGGTCATGAATGTCTGTTTTTTTTTGCAAGCAATGTTATTCTGTCCTCATTTTCAGATATTCTGGCTTCTGATTTATCCATCCTTTCGAGAATTTGACTGCATGTGGCACCAAAAGAAAGTACCTGGTTTGATAGTTCTTTCAAAGCTTCTTGGATGGGTAACAAAGCAGTTTTAATATCTTCCATATTAGCCAGTTAATCTGGTTTATTTTTCATTCCAGCTTTTGAAAGTTCCTGCTGTTTTGTAATCTTCTGCCTTTTATTGTTGAATCTTTTTCTGGTGACTGAAGTTCTGATAATTTGGTTTTAGTTGTTGTTGTTGTTTCCATACTTTTGTCTTCTTTTGACATTGTGGAGCAAAGCAGATCTTTAGTATAACTGAATAGTAAATATCCAAGGTTACTACTCAGACAGTTCCTTTGTTTAATAATCTGTTCAGAGTCAGACAGTCAATCAGATCTAATCCTGTTAATTTGTTTAATTTCCTCCAGTTCTTTCACCTCTCAAGCGGTATTTAGTTGTAGTAGATTAATTATAGCCAACAATTAGTGTAGAAAAGTTTGCAGTATATCCTCAGGGTTAATTTTTATTCTGAGTATCTGGAGAGCTGTAGATATGCAGTGTCTACAGAATGGCGGCCATCTTTGAAATCAAGATTTTTAATAACTCTTCACTGCCATCCCATACAAGAAATATGTCGTCCAAAACTCAAGTGCATCAAGAAATATACCCATAAAACTCACTCATATTCGTTCCCAATGAGACATGACAATTTGCAAATATGGGGTCACACGCTGCCCCCATAGCTACACCAGTGGCCTGCTTGAAATACTGACCATTAAAATAAATATAGTTGTTCTTTAGAACAAGCTCCATTAAAACTAACAGCAAATTGAGTGTCCTGATCATACATACCTGTTTTTAGTAACCGAATCTCAGGCCAGTATCATGTGGTATGACTGAAAATAAATTGCAAACATCAATGGTAACCAAAAAAAAATATTACAAAGTTAGACCCTGTTTAGTTTTTCCAGAAAATGCCAGGAATCCTTACACATATACTCAAAGCACCCCAAACCTTTTTACAAATGTGAATCTAAAAACCTACTCAAAGCAGGTCTTTGCCCGCTTACCATGAACTATGGGCCTAAACTTTGGATTGTTCAGCCCTTTGTGAATTTTAGGGATGCCAAATATATTAGACACTACAGGATGGTCATTCCTTATAAATCTGTATTGGTCCTCATTCAACTGACCTTGCAAAACCATGTCTTCTAGCCTCAAATCAATGGTTCGATTCATAATATTAACCTCATTGAGGGGCACTTTCCTCATAAAATTCATCCATTAGTAGGGTGCTCATGGCATTGGAATAATCACTAGCATCCATTATCACTAAGCCACTGCCCTTATCGGGCTTCATGACACAAATATTCTGATCTTTCACAATTTCCATGAGCAATTGGTGCTCATCCTTAGTTAAATTGTATTCAGGAATCTTTTTTTATATTCCTTAACTGCTTCCTAATGTCATTCTCACAAACTTTCTCATAAATACCAATACAATTATTACTTGGTGGGTTAAATGTACTTGGCTTTCTTAATAACAATCGCCCATCATAGTTTTGAACACCACCAAACTACATTTTGCAATTAAGCTTTCACACAAATAATTTAAGATCAGTGAGCCCTTGTGCCACATTGCCCCTCCTGCTTGGAACAAAAGTTAAACCTTTTGAGAGCAAATTAGCATGCTCTGGAGTTAAAGACCTGCTGGAATAATTATATATTTTAAAATCACCACTCGTATTGGTTATAACATGTGGTACCAAGTATTTTTCATGCAGCAGGTCTATCAAAACATCCAGCTCGTCTGGCTCATTACTAAGCTCTGTAATAGATGGAGACACATTGCTGTTCAAAGTTACAAAAATCCTCACTCAAGCCCACAGAATCTGCATTACTACATAAAAATCCTGATTCAATATTTTCCTCTCCAGTGACCATATCAAGAAACACATATTGCTGTCCACTTTCACAAAACCCCTCATTTCCAATATCTGTTACTGTACCAGTCATTGAATGTCTTGTTTGCACATAGCTACCAGCCTCCTGGCTGATGTTATTAGATTTAAAAGTACTTACAGCTGGAAATTCATAAATCACCAGCTTCTTCAGTTCAGCCGGCGATAATTCCAACCCCTCTGTGTCTTCAGTCTTGCCCTTGCCTGCTGTACTCCCTCTATCCATCCCCCAAAAAATGGGGCATCTGCTCTCTTTCTCTCAATCAGTCAGAATGCCGTAAATCACCACCATTCTGTGACTGCTGCCTCATTTCCTGGTCTTGATATTCATTAGGTGATGATGTCACTTCCTCCTCTCTTCCAACCCCCTGATTGGGCCTGATGTTGCTGCCACCATGGTTACCGAGCAAATACGGATACACCCGCCCTTTTTGGCATTCATTCATGTCCTTTTTTATTTTGTTACATTTTCGAACAAATATTTCCGAGCTGAAATTGTCTACCTTGTTGAAAATGTTGCAGTAATTCATTTAAAACAGCTCAAACATTGTCCTTTTTGATGAACTCATTTTTGTCTTCCAAAACTTTAGTTAAACCATCCAGTGCTCTCAAATTATATTTTAGCATTATTTTCATTAAGTCCGTCCCTACCTTGTCAAAAAACTCATGCAATTCGTTCAACATATCTGGATTTTCAGCCCCATTTGGATATTTCCACATTCTCAGACCCCACGGGACTTGCTGCAACTCAATATTCTTCTCCAAATACGAATTGTCCAGCTGCTGCCTCTTGTAAGCCATTAAGTCTTTTTCTAAAAAACCAAGCCTGTCAGTCAATGATACATGCCTATGTTGCCCAACATTACCGGAGACCAGATCCTCACAAAAGTTAAAGCCATTGCCCTCCAAACAGTAAAATCCACTCCAGTTTCTCTTCGATCACTCCCCCTTGGGTCAACAACATTTACTTCTTCCACTGACTGGTTGGCCTGGGAGCCACTAGTAGCTTGTGTTAAAGGCAAACCCAAGCTACCACCTCTTTTTGATGAAAAAAAATAGGCTGAGTGCAGTGTCTGAAGGTTTCTAATTTAATTTTTTTTTTTCAAACATCTTTATTGAATTATCACTTGTGACACAGGCACATTTACATTTATACAAAAGTAATTAAACCGGATTAACAAATAAACATTATACTTCACATATATTGCTATCATATAACCTAAGCAACATTACATAAATTATTAAATTCCTGCCCTTTTTTATTAAACAAGACGCATCTTTATTAAACCATCACACCATAAACAATAAACAATAATACATTCATGTAAATGAAAACAAACCACACTGACACAAATGATTTCTATAATTATTTACGGATTTGCAAAGGAAACTATTCAGACTAATGGTTCTGAAGTTCCTGGGTTCCATTTATAGCCCACCCTTGTGCAGTGCGATGACCATTGCAACCTTTCATTTGTATGGCATGAAGCCTCTGAGGAAGCTATGGTTGAATATTGACACCCGTAGCTCTGATGGGTCATATTTCAGGCTATTCACTAGGCATCCTTTGATATTATCAGGACCCATCAAAGCAGTATTCTTGGCCTTAAGAACAACATCCAAGACATGCTCCCTACTGATAGTTGAAGATTTATGTTAGATGGTATTTCCTGGGCATGGCTGGAGGTGCGAGGGGGTAAGGTTGGAAATTAATTTGTCAGCCAGAACATTTGCTGCATCTCCCAATTCCATGAAAGTGACTTCATTTACCATCAGTTTGGCACACTACTGTGTGCAGTTTCAGACATATCTTAAGAAGGCCTTTTTGCTGTCCTTGGCCTGGGATGCTATCATTATCTCAGAATTTGCATTGTTGATCTTAATTAGTCCTTCAGTTTGGTGTGAAAGTTATCTTCCTTATTGGCTGTGAATTTTTTTCTTTTATTGTACAATCAGTTTAAATTTGGATTCTATCAGGGTGGTTTATATTTGGAGTTATTTTTGAGCTTACGTGTGGTAGGTACAGCAGCCTCTATGAAGTCATTGACATGGTTGTACAGAGCTTCTGTGATTATTCTTAGCTGCTGTGTTATCCGGGTTTAAAGGGTCTTGACATTTTGATAAGTAGGGTATTACATCACAAAAGTCAGTTTACCTTGGAGTAGTTTGACTGTTACAGGGTTTGCTGTGGCTGTAGAACTGATTTTTATTTTGAAGGAGACTGCTTTGTGGTCTGACCTTACCAGAGAGGACATGACATTGGGGATGTGGGGGTGCAGCACTCTCTCATATTTTTTGAGTGCCAGGCCCAATATATTTGTACCTCTAGTAGGTATATGCACTAACTGATCCAGAGTGTTTTCTTTCACTCCTTTCCTCTGTGTCCTCTTTATTTTGGAGTATGTCTCCTCTTCTGATGCATCCAACAGACTGTTTACCCTGGCTGCAGTCTTTTTGCTCTGTGCTTAATAACCTGGCTATGCAGAAATCATCACTAATTAATTGTCCTTCTGGTCAGACTGAGTTCTACCTACCTGCCTGTTGCTCATTTCCAGGTAGCTGTTGACTTATATGCAGTACATTAATTGTATTAGCTCTGAGTTTTAGCTGTTTCGTATCTGCCCATCATGACAACTTCTACAGATCATCTCTTAGGCTTCTCCTTGGATTCATACTGTAGGGCCTATATTAATGTTGTCCACAAACAGGTTGATCCTATAATTGGTTCCCCTCAGTGTACCAGAGTCTTGGAACATATAATCTCTTTTCTTGACCACCACAATAGAATGGCATCTCTGTAGCTTCTAGGATCAGTTCCGCTACTTGTTTCCATAGGTAGAATTGCAGCATTTATCCATTCTGCCATCATCTTTCCACAGTCCATACTATTCCCTACAACATTTTTACATACCATATTATTAATCTTTATTCTGACAGAATTATGAAGAAAGAGATGAAGTTACTTATCGCCTCCAATTCTTTCTTCTGCCTCTCTTATACTGATGATCAGCTTATCCAGATTAGTCATATCCTTTTCTCATTCTGCTACATTCCAGAAAAATCATTTGCTTTATACCCTCTAGGTATGTAGTTCCTCTTGTTCTTATTTTACCTTTGTAATGTTCTTAAGTCCATACATTCTGTAATAGTGTTTGGGTCTAATGGTGTTCTAGAACACTGATTCTGTAATATAAGGTTCAGATTTGATATTAACTGCCCAAGTATCAATTTTGTTGCCTTTATACATTTCTAAAGTATTAGACTGGCTATTATTAATTGGTGTTCCTTCCCATAATATAGCCATTTGATTTAAACTAATGATATAAATAGCTACCCTGACCTCATTTTAAACAGGTATGTATGAAATTTAACCTCATTTTATACAGCTATATCTGAAATTTCATATTGCTGTGCTTCAGTGCTTTTTCACTTTTATAAATCTTCAAATTAAATACAATTTGCAGTACAAAATCATGAAAGGTTTTGTATGCTAGAATTCATTTCCCCCTTAGACATCTGTAAATTATTCAATAAAACTTTAAATGCTTGTACCTACTCCTTTAATCATAATCTTTTACTGCAGTAACTTTTATGATAAGATTTCATTGTATGAGCTCTAGCATTATCATCTTACTGTTATTATAAATACAGAACAAACCTTTATATTCAGTAATAGGCCTAAGTTTTATTTATAGTGACCAAACAACCTGCTCCCTGGCAGTTAAATTCCTTTGCTCCGTAGCTTTTGCACTAACATTATTGACATGGGTTTTAAATGAAAAGTCAGAAAATAGTTATAACCAAATCTGTAGTGTGTTTCACTGAATCAAGGTAAACTGGATTCCTTTGTATTTTCTGAATAAAATATATACCATTACATTTATTAGATTTATCTAAACTGAATTTTATACCTGTGAGGCCCAGCCACCAAATAGTTTCAAATAAATGTTCTATTCATCCAAAACTTTATTTTTTGTATAACAGGGTTCCTATTACCTGTTCAAATGTTTAGGTTAGCGAATACCTAAACATCGATCTGGTAATAGTGAAAGCAAAAACCTGCAAACGGCCGATTTAATGCATGGAAAGAATTCCCTTGGCCATTATGTGGATTTTGCCCCCTTCCCCACTGTAGAGCAATCTCTAAGTTGGTATATTTAGTTAGGGGTGTGTGTGGGTGGCACAGCCCCCCACTTAATTTTGGTTCATTCCCTACATTAAATCGGCCATTCGCGGTTTTAATTTTTTGATATTACCAGTTCCACATTTAGGTATTCGCTAACCTAAATGTTCAATCGGGTAATATAGAAGAGTATAACAAATCCTATTTTGCAAATGTCCACATATTTGTGAATCCACACATTTTTAATTCATGGAATGGTTCAAAACAAAACATTAGATAATACAGGCCTTAATACAAATCCCTCATTAGAGTCTTCTAGTTCTGTTATCCAAAGTGATTTTATTTGCACTAATCATTTATACTCTGCTTCTCATTAGTTCTGTCAACTTCTGGGTCACAGGTATGACACCAAACCTGATTTAAGCTATCTGAATTATATTTATTTTGTTTTCCTTTTTATATATCAGGATAATATGTGAGAGTTTCCATAATTTAGGAACAGTTCCATTTTCTAAAGGCCTGCTAAAATGTTATGTAAAACTGGTTCAATAATCCTTTTTAATATTAAGTTCCAGGGATAATTCTAGGCTCACTGAAGTTAACCTATACATTTTATTCAAAGCATCAATGACCATATTGATAGTAAAATTAGCACTATGGCCATCTACTGGTGTAGAATCTATAAGAGCATCGGTATTATTCTTAAAATCATTAAAAAAAAATTTAATTTTGCTATGATCTGTGGATCTGATAATTTCGTGCCACATATTTTAGTAAAATGAGATATTTTAACATTGTTAAATTAACATATTTATAAAAAATATTTTTTACATGGAAAATAATTTAACAGACAAAGTTCATTATTGACTTTAGCCTTGCTAATTTTACTTTTAAGTGTGTTGCATACACTTTTAAAGATTCGTCTGTTCTTGCTCATAAAATATTTTTTACAAAGTTTATACTTTAAGTATCTTTGTTAATTCTGTACTCCACCAAATGGGGTAATAAAATCTTTTATCTGACATTCTGTAGATAATGTGCTAGTGGAGAGGATGTCCTCAAGAAAGATAAGTTAACCAATTTGTTCCGGTTATCCTTTCTATAAGGGATCTGTACCTACACTATACCTTTTTAATCTTGTGTGCACCTTCTTTGTGGCAATAATTTTAAACCAAACATTAAATAATAATGGTCTGAACAACCAAGAGTGGGCCCAATTTTATATCTCCTATACTTTCAAGGATAGCAGTTAAGATCAAATTAAGTATATTTGTACCTCTTGTCTCTTCTACGACTAATCGAGTTATAAAGAAAAAGTGTTACATTAACTAACTCACTTTCAAATGATGTATTAGCTGAGCAAATCCATTCACTAAACACATGGCTAGTTAAAATCAACCAGCAGTAAAATATAATTTCCCATTTTATTTAAAAAGTCTCATTAAGTTTAATTGTTCATTGATGGCATTTGACATCATACAACATGAATGATTCTTTTACTAGCAGTATCTTTTATTTGGACTCGAATAGTTCCTATGCCACTAACTTGCTTTATTAATAAACAAGGGATAGAGTCATGTAGCCAAATAGTTTCCCCACCACCCCAAAAATTTTACCTCACACATTCATATTTTGTGGGATCTTTAATACAATCCAAGTTCCAAGATTCAACAACTGATATGTTTATCATGCCCATCTAACATTAGTTACCATATTTCTGTCCTAGACTCTATGCAATATAAAAAGCATTTTTTTTAATTTATAATGCTATCAGATCTAATGTTGCTTCACTTAGCTGTTGTACAAAAACAAAAATTATTTATATGTTCAGATATTTGAGATGAAACATAGCATATTGTCTAAACCATGGTCTTCCCAATATTTCATTAGTTTAATCATCTATACCAAGGCTATAACTGCTTTAATACATTGTTAAATGTGTGCTTTCATATAGATACAGTTTGACCAGGACTGTAATGTAATAATTTCACTAAGTAAATAATATATTTTATTATTTTCCAAGTACTCAACAATTTCTACTATAGATTTCTACATTTCATTGATTGGGGCATATCTTAAGTAATTTACTCCAGCATGAATAACAGGCATATCAGACTTCAGCAGAAACTCATGTATTAATTTATTAACATCAGTTAATTTATATCCAAGAAGTGAAGAGACTAATTACATTCCTGTCTATTTTACATCTATATCTTAAAGTTGGCTTCAGCATAGAATCCCCAGTATTACATTTTCATGATAACTGTCTCTCAAAATTGGATTATTTCTGGCATTTATACTTATCATTTTTCTTCTTTTTCTTAACAGGTTCAGAGTTATTGAACAATAATTCACTGCTTACTTTTTTATTCCTTTTCCTGGATATGCTATTTTTTTATTAATACCGTCAATAAAATCTCTGGCTTCCTATTACCAGTTACAATTTCGATGTCATCTTTTACAGCAGATGATGGCTCTTTCTCATTTAATACCTTTATTTCTTTCAAATCAGAATTATTTTGTATACTTTTATACTTCTATTAACTACTCTGATTTCAAGACAAGGAACACAACTATGCAGCTTATTTATTTTAACATATGAAATTTTATCATATCTACCATTAAAGTTCCCAAAATCATTAGATAGGGCACTAAGCACCACATTCTGAATTTTTATGTGAATATGTCTCATTTTCTTATGTATACCACAATCATGTTTTATCTGTAGCACTTACTATAGCTGTACTCCTTATACTCACAACATATAAGTCATTATAAAGGTATACTAGTTCAATACATCTCTTCTAATTTGCTTCTTGTTTTTTTTTAATGTCCCTGTCTTCCTTCTTAAAGTATCCTGAACATTTAAAGACCCTTTTTCCCATAACGTTTTCTGTTTCTTCTATATCCAAGATTGACTTATCATGATTAATCTTATTTTTCACAGTATCAAAATTGTATTTTGAGCTTCTATTGCCGATAATTTTAACATCCAATAGCCATTCTTGTATCAATACTTGTATAGAAGCGAAAGCTTTCACATGCTGGCATTTACTGTTTGAGTTCTCTCTTAGGTCTTTTAACTATATTTCATAATTCCAAAAGTCTGACACAATTAAGACAGGCTCCCCTTTTTGTTTTCTTCAGATATACAGCACAATTTCCACATTTGATTATATTTTGACTTTTATGTCTTCAAATATTTAATGAATCCATAATTACTAGAGAACCCCAAAGAAAAAAAAAACCCTTCCTACTATAACCTACATTTAACAATATCAAATACTGCTATAAGCAGTAAGAAAGAAATCAAAAGATATAAAGTCTTAAAGTCATACTAAAAGAATAAAATATATTATTGTAAAAATATAATGTGTGGATATAATGATTAACTGGTATATCTAGACATAAAATAACTAAAAATAAAACTATGAGAATCAACTGTTTTGTTAATTTACATTCACCTGTATAACAACCTATGTCAAAGACCTTGAAATAAAATATGCTCACTTAATAAGGTTACATACATTAACCAGTATATCTGTACTATTAAAATTGTTAAAACTCAACTCCAAAAGGTTGTCATCACTATTATTTATTTACTAACCTTTGTTTACTGAGAAAGTATGACTGAGTGAAGTATATTTATTTTCAGTGGAGGTCCAGGGAGAAAAGCTCCAATTTTAAATTTTACATAAGACAATGTAATAATTACAATGGATTTCATTGTACCTGTATTAGAAATTATACATGCATAAATGAAAAAATAAATTACAAAGTTGTAGCAACGGATATACAATTGAAAATCTATGTTTTGAGTTACATTTGATTAGAAAATACAAAACTATGAGCTAAAGATAGTATGCATAAAAAGCCATGTGTCAATAGTTTATAAAAGAGTAAAGAAGTGAGATGGCAGTGATTAGAAAAAAAAGATTGTATAATTAAAGAATAAATGAGTGAGAGAGCTGGGAATAGAAAAATAAGAGGAGAGAATTGAAAAATAGTGGTGATAAATTACATGGAAATGTTCATAAGGATGATAAAAATATAAGATATGTTGTAGCACTTGATATTTTTAGCAAGGCTTAGAACATAGACATAGCCATGATTTGGCGAACAATGCTTTTACTATTTGTTTGAAAGCTAAAAAGCTAGGGCTGGATATTTAGTTTATAGGTAGTGTGTTCCATATTTTAGCCACAGAGTGGGAGTAGAGACTTTGCCCCGCTGTTTTCATTATGTATGCGTGTAGAGGGTAATTGCTTTTCTTATGGCCATAGTGATTTTTTAGGTATATAGCTTCTGAGTATGAAATTAAGGGCTGACCAAGCCATGGAATTATGTATAATTGTGTCTACAGTTATCAGTTGTAGAAAGCTAAGATGGAAGTTCAAGCAATTTGAGTAACTGAAGGGCAGTACAGTACTGGAGTTAGCTTGCACTGTTTGCAAATTTAGCAGTTTTATTGTATTATCATTCTAGGTCTGATTTTAGTGAGATGTTGAAATTTGTGTGAACTAGAACTCTGCATAACAGTTAGAGCAACAGGTGGTGGCAAGGACATTTTTAGTGAATATGTGCAAGAAATTTCTGTACCTATAGGGCATCCCTAGTTTCTGATGTTCTCTCTTTGATATTGCTCTGGATATACAGATCCATCTTAAGTTTCTTATCTATTGTTATACCTAACAGTTTGGCGAAATGGACCACTTTGATTGAAATGTTCTGAGAAAGAATCATAAAATTAGATTTTTTTAGGGTGAGTTTTTGAGATCTGTTTCAGGATGTGGTATAAAAACATTACAAAGTAGGGGACCAAGAAGAGAGCCTTGTAAAGCCTTCAGGAACACTGGTGTCATTAGGTAGGTAC
Source organism: Protopterus annectens (assembly GCF_019279795.1). Taxonomy (NCBI): domain Eukaryota; kingdom Metazoa; phylum Chordata; order Ceratodontiformes; family Protopteridae; genus Protopterus; species Protopterus annectens. The sequence continues at coordinate 107,459,335 of NC_056743.1, read as the reverse complement.
AGTGAGAGAGAACCTTGTCCTTTTAAAGATTGTTTTCTGGTGGATAGCTACTAAGCCATTTGAACAGAGTGGATGAAAGTACCTATGCTAGAGAGTCTTTCTTGAAGTCTAGAGTGATAAACCATGTCAAATGCCTTTGATAGCTCTTGAAATAGTACTGAGATAAGTCTACTGGAGTGTCTTGGACTATTGACAGTTTCCATAAAAGAAAATAAGCTAGTAGATGTACTGTGGGCTGGCTGAAACCATGGTGAGTTGATAGTGTTAGATAATTTTATTGTTAGATATTGTTTTTGTGGAAGAAATGAGGATTTGTTTGTCAACACATTTTTCTAATATGTTAGAGGGGGGAGAGGAGTGATGCTGGGTATATTGGGAGAAGGATGTGAAGGATGGAGCTGCCAGGCAAGACGAAGGCCTAGGATAAGGTTTATGGATGTGGTGAGAGAAAACATGCATGTGGTTGGTGTGACAATGTAAGATGCAGAGGACAGGAAGAAATATAAACAGATGATCCTCTGTGGTGACCCCTAATTAAAGCAACTGAAAGAAGAACCGGGGGGGGGTAGAAGGTAGCAATCCTGTGGTGTGTAGATACTTCACTGGATTTACCACCTTTATGAAAGAGAATGATAAAGGATAGTTTATTCTTGGGACACATGATTCTGTGATGGATCTGTTGAGGAATATTCTAATATGGTATACTATGGCCTCTGCAGCAGGTTTAAGATATGCTGGTGGAAGCTTGTCTCCTATGGTAGAGAAAGATTACAGTTTTTGTAGAAGTTTTTTATATGGATGGTAGCACAGGTTGAAGTGAGAAAGCTGGGCAGTTAGTGGTGGGGGCTTGGGTGGACTTGATTGTGGATAAAGATGGATTTGAAGATTTAGTTGTGCTTAAGAGGTAGGGTTAGTTGCATTATTGTTTGGGTGATTTAGGTAGAGGAAGGTGGATGTCTGTCTGATAATTTAATAGTTATGCTATTAATGAAATAAGTGTTAAATGTAGTGGCACTTTGAAGTGTCAGATTATGAGGACAAGGTGTGGAGTTTTTTTTTCTGAACCTGGATTAAGTAATGAATTGATCAATGACCAGAATAACTTGGGAGTTATTTTGTAGACAAGTATATATCTTTTGTCTTTATGTACTTGTTTTTGACTTGATTATGTAGATGTCTAAAGGTTTGTGGTTGAGTATTTTAATTTAGCCATTCTTTCCAAGATTTTTCTCAGTCACAGATTAGTTGTTTACTTTGTGTTGATAGCCATGGAGCATGGTTACATTTGAATATTGTTCTGTGTATGGGAGCTACAGTATTAAGGGTATCTAAGAATGTTGCATTAAAATAGTTTACTGCATCATCTAGTATAAGAGTTTTTAGGTTAGACCAGTTTATACATTTTAGAGCATTTAGTGAATGAGCTTTGGTTGAAATTTGATAGGTTGTAGGTCATTTTATAATGGTGCTCTTTGGTTATATGAGGACTCGTTATATAGAAACATGCTGGAAGGTGGTCACTTTGAGTATTGAAGGAGTACCTGTTTGAGTGAATTTACTAGGGTCTGTTACTAGACTCCAATCTAGGATGGAGCCAGGATTGAAATTATTTAACATGTCTATTTGGGGTTGAGATGAGCTGAGAAACTCCTCAGAGATTTAGAATGGATATATGGAAGTCAATTGTTGGGTACAGCCAGTTAATTTCAATATCCCCTAAGACAGTAGTTTAACAGGAAATCATGTCAGATATCCAGTATAAGATATCTTCACGAATAGGTATATTTTGACTTGGAGGGGATGTACAGTATAATAATGCATATACTTTGTATATTTGCTTTCATGAAAGTGATAAGCAGCTCTGCATTAGCAAATTTTGGAATGAAAGTAGGGTAGGCTGTGATGATGTAATATGCAGGCTAATTTAGAGCTATTCATCCTGCTTTTATTGATAGTCTGTTTGATGTAATTATATTATAACCAGGGGGGTAAAATCTCAAAACTGTACATGTTTTTTGATTCTAGCCAGGTTTCAGTGGCTGCTAGGACATCTAGGATATAATGAGATATCCAGGCATGGAATTCTGTAACCATGTTATAGATACTATGAAAACTTATTGTGATCTTAAATTTCTTTGTAGTGAATTGAGTAATTGTTGAGGGGGGGCTGGAATTAGGGTGGGTATCTCCACAAATGGGGGATGGTAGAGAATGGGATGGAGTATTGTATATATCTAATAACATTTTTTGTAGATGTATTTTATCACAGGGTTACCACAACCATTAATGAGGCAGACTAACAAAATACTAAATATTAATATGTATAAATTCAGTTTAACATAATTGCCTGCAAATCCCAGTGCTTACCCTGATAAGAAATTTTAGTCACAGTAGTGTCCGAATATCACCAAACACTCTGTAATTAGTCTCGAAATCATGCACAGGTGTCTCTGCATCATTATGCTGAGGCATGGGTGCTGCTTCAACTTGACATGCATCTGCTCATTGAGTAGTGCTACTTAAATCTGGGCCTTGTACTTCTAATAGGTGCAGCACCTGTCAGTTACCAGGCCACAAGGCAGAAAGTAAAAATAAAAACGTGTGCACCCCATGTCTTGCAAAAGATTGGTGAACCACGCAAGCTAAAACAAAATGAAAGAAGTGCCTTGCCATCCTTAAAAGGACACACGGAAACATACCCAAGGCAATTTCCTCACACAACTCTGCTTCCAAATAAATGTCAGTTGTATTGCTCGTTGAGGTCTCCTTAACTTTGGTGTGCAACTGACTTCTTTACCTTGATTATTTTTGTTTAGTCTTATCAGATTATTCCTCCTTTTACCTTCGATATGTTCGCTTTCATCTGTAGCTCCATCACCCTTCTTACGAGATTTTAAAGTTTTTTCTCACAACTTGTTGGTTCCCCTATTTCTTTGTAATTTCCAGCTAAGTCATAGATCCTCTTACTTCTTAATAGTCCACCATTTGCAATCTCATTTTTGCATCTTGGCATAAGGATTAACTGTTCAACCCTTGAAAGGGAAGGACACCATCATGTGATCAGTTTTAGCTAATGGCACCTGCAGCTGTAAGCAAGCTTGCACAACTCTAAAGAGATAATAATGGCATTTTATTTCTCAGCTGGAGTAGCAAAATAGTAATCTGCCACTATGAATATGCACCTGGTAGTATTGCAAAGACTTCATCCAATGCCAAGTACTCAAATGAGATACCAAAAGGTATTACACCTTGCTATTGTCCCTGGAAGTACAATTTTCCACACACTGGAACTATTATGATGAAATCAGTCATTTGTATAGGTAGAAGTGCCTCACTGATTCAGCAGATTGAGGAAGCAACTGTATCATTAGAACTTGATGCATGCATTGCCTGATATACAGATTTTAGCAGCAGTTTACTGTATATAAAAAAAAAAAAAAAAAAAAAAGTTCCGTACCTAAAGTTAAAACCTACTTTGAAAGGATTTATTCTGTTTGTATCATCTGGGATTTTATCAGCAATGCAGTCAGTTATGTCTCTGTTCTGCATCCTGCAAAGCAAATCGTACTATTTTCAGGGGGTCTATATTAGAACACCAAACTTAAAAAATTTCAAGTGTTCTAATATTGGTTTTCAGCAAACGCTGAAAATATCAAAGAAACAGAAAGCCAAATTTTTTCCTAGGGAAAGAATTTGGTTGTCTGTTTCTGTTGCTTCGGTATTTTCAGTGCTGTGGTGTAAAGTTATGGGTCAGATTCAAGTAAGTGTGCAATTGTGTGGACGTGAGGGTTAGGGCGGGTTAGGTGAGTTAGGGTTAGAGCGCGGGTGAGGTGACTGTGCGATAGTGATAGACCTTAGGGTTAGGGTTTGGGTTAAGGTAAGTGGATAGTTAGTGGTGTATGTATAGTTTAGTGTAGGGTTAGGTGTAAGAATTTAGGTGTATGTGTGTGGATTGGTGGTTGTTTGGTGTGCTTGTGTTTTGTGTATGTGTTTTGGAACAGCAAATTTTTTCCCTAGGAAAAAATTTGCTGTTCTGTATGTTCGATGTTAGAACACTCGAAATTTTGAAAGTTCGGTATTCTAATATAGACCCTATTTTCAGCAGTACTTGATCCCAAGTGGGTAATTTTGTCAGCAATGCTTGCCTTATACAGAAGTGCTCCTGCCATAATTCTCATTCATTTTACCATTGTGTTCTAAATTCGGTAATTTAGTTCATATTTTCAAATTGGTAAAATACACTTCTAGAGATAGCACCCAAATGACAAGGATACAGAGAATTTATTATTTACTATTGAAATTGTAATAAACTATTTTGAGTCTTTTAGTCTTAAAGATGCTAACACGCCTTGTTTTGATGCTTGCAGCTGCTTAAAAAAAATTACAAGCTAAAATGTCTTAATTAGGTGCGGTGCAGTTTATTTATAAAATAATAGCATCAAGGCACATGTCTTCAGATTTATAGAGCTCGCCTGTGTTTCACTGAAACATGCAGTATAGGAAGACAATGGAAGAGATGAGTGGCTGAATATAATAAATATATCACAGACCTAAACCTACCTTCTATGAAAGGCTTGATACCCTAATGTTGCACATGGTTAGAGACAGAATGCATTAGATATCAAGCCATGTGGGATTCAAGAAATACAGTCACAGACATGCATGAAATGCTCTATAAGCAATTTTAAAACAAGACAAAGTGCTTTTTGAAATATTTAAGTTTGGGATTAAATACATGAAATTGTACACATTTAAAAATGTTGAGAGTAAGCATTTGAATTATCAGAGTTTTCAAGATGCAGTTGATTCACACAGTTCTTGGAACATTGAGGATAAAGGCACTTTCAGGGGCAACTATGATGATATAAAACATCCTTGAATTGGAACAACACTAGAAATATAAGTTCTAGCCCGGAAAATATTTTTTCAAAAGGAAAGAAATATCAACATTACAGGAAATGAAGAAAATCTATTTGAAGATGTAAAACTGTTTCCGCTCCATGGTACTCAGGGTTGAAGACCTATGTGTGTCCCATATGACTTAAGATAGACTAGCAACTCAATCGCTGGAGATGCCAGTGAGGTTGGATGGGGGAGCAAGCAGCTAATGCTTTCTCACCTATGCTGGTGGTGTGTGTGTGTGTGTGGGGGGGGTCTGGTCCACTGCCAGTACATCCTGAAGAAATAGATGCTTCTTATGAAACATGCAGCTGGAGATGCCCATTTAGCTCTTTCAAATTATACCTGCATGGTAAAGTTTATTCAGGAATGTGCACAGTCATGGGCAAGCCACAAACTGAAATGGTTATGAACAAACCTCAAGGATGTCTTGATGATGCCAGTATCACAAATAGCTTTTGGTGAATGAATTGCCATGGCTGTAATTGTGATTTGTGGGTCAGAAGTCATAAGGGACAGAGAAAGGTACCACCGATTTTATAAAAAAAAAAGAGAGTAAATTAATTTAAAACCAGAGTTACAAAAACATACAGAACAGAAATCTATAAATCCATTTGCATATATAGTACTATGGCCAACCAAAGGAAATTTATGCACAAAATATAAACAGTTAAATCAGCTGCATATTTAAATATTGGCACTCTGAATGCTGAGTGCTGACAAGCATGAAAAACAAAAGACCGAAAGAACAGGATAATAACTAATCTGGAACATTCCTTTTTTCCTTTAAATGTCTTTTTTGGGCGGTCAGCCCCCATTCTGCTGCATCCCACCCCTTGTACCTCCCAAACTTATATATCCCAACTCTGACATCGCCATACCTTAAGGGAAGAGGGAATATTCCAGGATATGGCCATCTCAGAATTTATATATGCAAGTCTGTTTTTTTCAATCACATTGTTTCAGGAACACCTGTAGTAGGTCCCAGCATTTCAATTGGTTACTATTAAATTACTTTATTAGTGGTTGGAATAACAACTCTGTAAAACAGACAGAATACAAGATAAAGTCAATAACATCGCAGTTAAAGTACATAAGGCAGGAAAAACTCACATGGCAAAACATATCAATGTAAAAGATGAACATGCAAATGTGTATTCAATAGATTAGCATAAAAATAGAAGAAATGAAATAAAAGCAAACATAATGAATAATTAAGAGACAATCAATGGACTCTGATAGGTAAGGAAATAAAAAAGTGATAATTTTAGAAAGTTAAAACTATAGACAAAGATGGATAAAGTTAGTGTCAAGATCTATGCTTGCGTTTTAGAGATGCCACTGCCTGTAAATTATTTTAAGATGGATGTAAATTAAAAGGTGAGATAGGGGAAAGTGTCAATGTTCCAGAATGAACACTCATGCTTTATTATATCACTTTCCTGCAAGTTGATTGGGAGGAATAAAAATATTGGGTCACAGAGAGGTCCATGGCTGAAGTCTGATACATGAGTAATTGCTACACAAAGGTGCAAAAAATATGAATCCAGTTAACACTGAAACACAACAAACAATCCTCACATTTTCACTGCTAGAGGATTTTTGCATGGGGGCGTTGCCCCACTGTATTCCCAATGGCAGACTTATGTCTGCACACTCTGTTACTTATAGATGCTTACAACAATCTTAAAGATAGTATCTGTATCTCGGTTAAAAGTGAATTGTCTGAAATACTACAATCTCATGCTTTAAAACTAACCAGAACTACACATTTGTGACCGTACAGTTGGTACAGATATCTGCCTTTCAAGAAATCTTGACATGTCAGAGATCTTGCTCCTGAAAGACAACCCACTGTCACCCTGTCTTTGTCAAATCTCGTGAAAATTTAGTCATTGTGTCTGACAATGGAATCACCAATGACTAGTACACTTTTGTTAGAAGGGTGTCTGTGTGCACTAGTTTTGGAGTGGTTTATTACCTGGTGACCATTTACTATGCCAGTGCTAATAGGTGTTGTAGCATTTGATTGTTACTGAGATCTTGGAGGCTTATGCAGGGACTTTGTAATGGCATGAATTCAGAAGGCTGGTAGTTGTCCTTTTTATGTGATCAGTGTGTAATGGCAGCTGTCAAAGAATTGCATTTATTTTTATTTTTGCATTTGTTAACCGGGTTAGTCCAACTGGGCCTAGAGAGCTCTTTTTCAGCGGACACCCGAAGAGAAAAGCTCCAGGAAAATAATTAAAAAATAAGATAAAAAACTAGCAAGTCAAGTTGTAAGATACTTAACAGAACAAAATAGAGAGAAATATACAATATGAATATATACTCAGCAAAAGTACAGTATTTTGAGAATGCAGTAGCAGTATGTTTGAGAAATTTGCTTAGCATTAAGTTATTTACAAGGAATGTAGCAAAGCCTAAAATAAAAAAAAAATTCAGAGTAACATCATGACATAGTACAACAAAGATGCATTTAAAAGCATAGGTATTTACTCAGTGGCGGCTGGTGACTTCAAATCACAGGGGGGCTGCAGGAGACAGCTGAATGGGTGGGGTCAAGGGGAGGGGGTGTGGTCAACCAGAAAGGGGAAGAGCTATGCACAAAACCACAAAAAACTAACTTTAATTAAATACGCTGCCCTGGGTGGCAAACCATCATTATGAAAGTCCAATCAAGACAAAAATAAGTGTAGAAGAATAAAAATATTTCAATGCATTGGCTGCATGACAGCTTACTTAATATCTAGATGGAAACAAAAGGTTGTGAGGCATGAAAAAATAAATTACTTTTTAAATACATTACTGGAATGCCAGTCAAAATCAAGTATAAGAAAAACCAGAAGCACTCAACTCAAACCACTTCTCCTTGCACTGCAGTCCTAATTATAATATATTCAGCTTTATTAAAGTACCAAGTAACATGCTGAAAGTAGAAATCTATGTGTTGCCCCCAATTGTAAAAATGTTTCTTATCCAAAAAAGACCTGCTGCCTGACAACTTGTTTCATGGGGAAAACATGATAAAAGTAAAAAATGAAAAGCAAACAAGAAACAAGCTCAAGATACATTGCTTAAAGGATTACTGTACAGGTTATGAACCACACGGGTAAAGTCTGTAGAGATGACTGGAAGTCTCCAACAAGTGTAATGAGCTTTTTAAAATAATGGAATCCTGTCCTTTAATACCCAAGGCTTATACATTATCTAGTCAAGTATTCTCTGCATGGCAACAACAGAAAGGCTTTCAATGTTGGCAATTCTTTAACAGTATGCTTATTAAAGCTTACTTGCATCTTACGATCTCAGACAAGCTTACCTTATGGTCATTAAAGCATTGCTACTTAAAAACACAGAGCAACAGGCACTTTGAGTAATAAGCATAAATCAACAGTACAAAAATATGACAGAAACCAGACCATTCTGCAAAATCAAGGACAGATGAAAAGCCACTGTAGTACTTATGCAGTGTGTCCTCCCCATCCAAGGTAGATACAACTACTCCTTGCCTTGCTTGGGCACATCCAGAGTCACTACATGGGGGAGTGGGGTGCAACAAGCATGTCACAATTTGAAATCTCTCTGGCTGACTGTGATGGCCCTGACACATTTGTCACACTTCTCAACCTCAAGAGCAAGAAATCTGGACAAAGCCATACACAGAAGTGGGACAAAGGCCCAACAATAAGGACAATTTTTAAATATTGCTCTAATAAACTTAGAAAGATAATAGAATAGGTCTTGCATTAGTATGAATTTTCTGAAGGGTATAAAATCTGAAACTCAAATGTCTGTCATTTTCTAACTTCAGTCTTTAGTGATCTGTCACTAATTTGCCAAAAACACAATTTTATGAAAAATGGACAAAATGTGATGCAAAAATATAAAATAGACACACAATACAGCTGCTACCTGTCAAAGAAGGGACACTTTAATATTAGTACTGCTACCTTGAGCAGCTGACAAAATATAAAAGAATCTACATGCATTTCAAGTAATCTATAACTTTGATTATTACAGTTATTTCTTAATTGTAAACCCTCCATGTTTTCTTCCAAAATTGCTATTTTATGGAGGGATTATAAGGGGAAGAGCAACATTTTGAGCCAAAAATTGGGGACAGTTGAGAGGTTGGCTATGCCTAATTCTATAAAGCAATTTATTTGCATGTACCTCTAAACCTGTTAATGCAGTAAATCTGAACAAGGCCAAATATATTGGGGGCACATATAAACAGTACTAAAATTGCTCTTGTATAAATTGAGACAGTTGATAGAACAGCTCTTACTTTAACATGCATTTTTCTGAAGGTTATGAAGTCTGAAACTTATTGAGTGACTTCTGGCAAATCATTTAGGAATTAAAACTACAAATTTTATGAACAACAAACCAAAAATAAGAAGCAAAAATCTATTCATTCTTTGAAAATCTGGACAGTTGGGAGGTATAGTTCAGCTGGGCCTGTCTGAGTTTGCTGCCCTTCCCCCTGACAAAATAATGGTTGAATGGAGCCTCTGCAGCCATTCCAATGAACCATTATACTTGGCTATTTCACTCCATTTACCATAAACACTAATGTGCATACTGCTTTACTTCTATGATGAGTTGGACTTCATTTGAAAGTTTTATTTTGTATTTTACAGCACAAACACTAAGTCATCTGTTAAACAAAGCAATGCAGTCTCACAATGAAAACTTAGCATTAAAACTTCTCTGCCCTTGAAACTCACTTTCATTGAAACAGCATTGAAACCCACATTCAAAGAAAATACATTTTGCCAGTGGCACATAAAGATTAATTTTGGGCTGTTTTCGAATCATAGGCTCCTTGCATATGAAACATACATGTGCTCTTTGATACACCTTCCTCATTGTACTAAAATTATATTCCTTGTACAATACAGTACACTTGTTACAGGGTGTTTTAAATTTGTTTTGAACATTTTTCCAGTAAGCAATGAAACAAACCATATGCACCCATAATGGCAAAACTGCCCAGTTGAGAACATTTATCATAAAAAAGTCTACTCAGACTTCCACAGTCCACCATTATTAGTAAATATACACAATTCTACAATCCACCATTATTAGTAAATATGCACAATTCCACAGTCCACCATTATCAGTAAATATGCACAATTCTACAGTCCACCTTTATCAGTAAATATGCACAATTCTACAGTCCATTATCAGTAAATATGCACAATCTCTGAAGTCAGTCATCTAAATAATTCCACATTAAAGAAATCTGTAACTAATGAAGTGGTTGCTGCTAGCAATCACCTTTATATTTCATGGTTTCATCGAAATATAAAGTGTCTGTTGCCCCTCAGGAATAAATTGCCTATATTACATTAAAAAATGATAAGCTAGTAATAATATTGCAAGAGGAAATGGATGGCAAACTGATAACGAACTCATAGTTAGTATCTTCACCAAGGAGAACATTCTCAGTACAGCAGCATCCACCCCTTGTGGGAGTAGAACCCACAACCTTCTGCATCAAAAGCAAGTACACAACCTGTTGTGCTATAGTATTAACTTGGCAAAGCACTAAACTTCTATTCCCTGCAGCTCTCAGTTCCTTGTAAAATCTACTCAATACTCAACTGCATCTCAACTTCGCAGCTCAAGAAAACTGGAAAAAGCCAAAATGTATTGGGGGGGGGGTCAAAAACAGGGACACATTAAACATTGCTTGTATAATCTTGGAAAGTTGCTAGAATAAAATGTTGTGTTGCCACCATATATTTTACTGCCAAGGTCCCTGAGCAAAAAACAGTCAGAGTAACATACCACTACGCCACATCAGCTGCTTTGTAAAAGAGAGGAAGACTGAAACTTAAATGGCTATCATTTAGTGAATTCAGTTCTCACCATAGCTGTCAACCTCTTAGTACAAAACACCTGGACAAACCCAGTAATGAGGGAATACAGCCCTCAAACATATTCAGTGAATTCAGTTCTTGCCATAGCTGTCAACCTTAGCACAAAAACCTGGACGAAGCCAATAATGGGGGAATACAGTCCCAAAAATAGGGACAAATTTAAAATATTCATCTTATAAACTTAGAAAATTGCTAAAAAAAAAGGTTGTGCTACTATGTATTCTGAAGAACATGAAGTTGGAAATTCAAATGCCGGTCAATTTTACTGCGGACAGAACAAAAACAATTTTCAGCAGAGACGCAGGGATTAATACTGCAGACACGTCTTTGTAAAATGGCAGGGCACCAGAGCAAATCCACACAAACACAGGGAGGAGATGCAGACTCCACACAGTAGCCACCCCAACCAAGAATCAAACCAGAAAACCTATAGCTGTGAGGCAACAATACTAACACTGCACCATCAATTATGCAAGGAATTAAACATTCAGAAACCTGAAGTCTGAAATTCAAATGCCTGTTAATTTTACTGCGGACAGAACAAAAACAATTTTCAGCAGAGACGCAGGGATTAAAACTGCAGACACATCTTTGTAAAATGGCAGGGCACCAGAGCAAATCCACACAAACACAGGGAGGAGATAAAGACTCCACACAGAAGCCACCCCAACCAAGAATCAAACCAGAAAACCTATAGCTGTGAGGCAACAATACTACCACTGCACCATCAATTATGCAAGGAATTAAACATTCAGAAACCTGAAGTCTGAAATTCAAATGCCTGTCAATTTTACTGCGGACAGAACAAAACAATTTTCAGCAGAGACGAGGGATTAATACTGCAGACACGTCTTTGTAAAATGGCAGGGCACCAGAGCAAATCCACACAAATACAGGGAGGAGATGCAGACAGAAGCCACCCCAACCAAGAATCAAACCAGAAAACCTATAGCTGTGAGGCAACAATACTATCACTGCACCATCAATTATGCAAGGAATTAAACATTCAGAAACCTGAAGTCTGAAATTCAAATGCCTGTCAATTTTACTGCGGACAGAACAAAAACAATTTTCAGCAGAGACGCAGGGATTAAAACTGCAGACACATCTTTGTAAAATGGCAGGGCACCAGAGCAAATCCACACAAATACAGGCAGGAGATGCAGACTCCACACAGAAGCCACCCCAACCAAGAATCAAACCAGAAAACCTATAGCTGTGAGGCAACAATACTACCACCGCACCATCAATTATGCAAGGAATTAAACATTCAGAAACCTGAAGTCTGAAATTCAAATGCCTGTCAATTTTACTGCGGACAGAACAAAACCAATTTTCAGCAGGGATTAAAACTGCAGACACGTCTTTGTAAAATGGCAGGGCACCAGAGCAAATCCACACAAACACATGGAGGAGATGCAGACTCCACACAGAAGCCACCCCAACCAAGAATCAAACCAGAAAACCTATAGCTGTGAGGCAACAATACTACCACTGCACCATCAAATATGCAAGGAATTAAACATTCAGAAACCCTTAAGTCTGAAATTCAAATGCCTGTCAATTTTATTTAACATTTTTAATCAGGACAGTCTGACTTGGAACAAATAAACAATTTTCAGCAGAGGCCCAGGAAGAAATAATGCAGACATGTCTTTGTAACATGGGAGGACACAAAAGCAAACCCACACAAACACAGGGAGAAGATACAGACCCCACAAAGAAGGAACCCCAGCCAAGAATCAAACCCAAGAACCTGCAGCTGTGAGGCAACAATGCTACTACTACACCATCAAATATCAAGCATTGCAACATTTACAAACCACAGATATTATGAGGAACAGATCAGATCGAATATGAGGCAAAAATCTGCAATTTTTTACAAATGGTGGTGGGTAGGGAACTCAAGTCTTTAACACCTGCATACAGGGTACAGGGTTCAAGCCTGAGGTATTCCGAACCACACAACCATAAGCACCTGGGGCATTTACACACACACACACACACACACACACTCTCTCTCCAGTAAAGCATAAGCACCATACACACACAAATAAACATTGTAAAATAAAGGTAAAAAGCACCATACACTTACCTGAATATATCCAGCTAACACCTTCCCGTGCAATACTCAAAGACCCGCGAGATCCCAAGGAAAGCCCGACGAGATCCCAATGCTCCTTCCCGAGTCCTGCTGCTGCTCTTGCAGTCCGGACGTGACCCATAATCCTAGCGAGTCTGTGCACTTTAAAAGTGCACAGACGTCTCCTTGTGTCCCCCTATGGGGACTGCCTTGAGCATGCGCATAGACCGACAGTAGTCGGGACTACTGCGCATGCACGAAATTTTAAAAAATATATATTTTTTTTATTTTCCTTTCTATTTTTTATGTTGAGGGGGCTGCAGTCCAGCAGCCCGATGCCACGAGCCGCCCCTGTATTTACTGCAGAGAGAGTAATATATGTAGAGAGTTTAGATAGATACCAGTCAGACAAGGGAGCCCGCAGGATTTTTTGCAGGGGGGTGCAAACCCAGAGCCCCACCCACATCGCTCACCCCACCCCCTGCCAACACAGCCCCGCCCAAGTCCACCCACCCCAAGCCCCGCCCACACAGCCATTCCAGTGTCCCATTACTTGGCTATTTCTCCCCATTTACTGTAGACACTGTTCAAATCTGTGTGCATACTGTGTTATGCTTTGGTTCTACAATGATTACAGGCAGTTGGATTTAATTTACAACTTTTATTTCAAACATTATAGCCCAAACACTGAGACATTTACTAAACCTAACAATGAAAACAGACTTGGCATTAAAGCTTCTCTACTTTTGAAACTCACATTCAATGAAACGGCATTGAAACCCACATTCAAAGAAAATGCATCTGGCCAGTGGCAGGTTATTTACCTTTGAACTGTTTAAGCAATAGGCTCCTTGCACACCGTTAGGGCCATGCAAAAGTTATTTGATTTACCTGATTGTATTAATTATAATATATAATTGAATTATATCCCTTGTATTATACAGCAACACTTGTTTGAGTGTCGCTGCCGAAGTAAAAGTAATCTGAATAATTCCACATTAAAGATATCTGAAACTAATGAAGATGTTGTTGCTAGAAAACTGTATATTTCAGTGTTTCATCCACAAATTCAGTGCCTGCTGCCGTCAAAGAATAAATTGCCTATGTTAAATTAAAAAAATGGTAAGCTGATATATTGCAATAGAAAATGGATGACAAGCTGAAAAACAGGTTCATAGTTATTAGGCATCTCATCCAAAGGAGGACATCCTGAGGACTGCAGCATACAAATGTATATGCTGTAGGAATAGAACCTCAAGCCTTTACATTAAGATGCAAGTATTCTACTTGTGGTGTTACTAACATAGCTTTAAAACTTTATACCACAATAGAGATACCATTTGCTAAACAAAATGGTTGCACATTGTAAATAGACTTGGCATGAGCAGCAGTGAACTTCGCTTCCCTTAAAACTCACAGTTCCTTGAAAATGCACTTGAAAATTCCACCTGCTAACTCTAACTTGGGCATTTCACTTTCTCTCTCTCTTACAAAGATACCACACCCCTCAAGGCCTCACCCTTAGTGCAAGAAATCTTGACAAAGCCTAAAATAAATAGGGACAGATTATAAATATGGCTCTCAGAAACTTAGAAAATTGCAAGAGTAACAGGATTTGTGTTAGTATGCATTTTTCTAAATGACATGACATCTAAAACTGAAATGTCTCATTATTTAGCAACTTCAATCCTTTTTAAGAGTTATATGGGGCAAAAATCTGGACAGCTGAGGGGTATGCTACCTCCCTCTTATACACACACCAAATAATTCTGGTCAGACTTGAATTAGTTCTGGGAAGGTTGCACTGAACGGCACCGTGCTTGATCTGAAGTGGGTGAAATCCTGGTAGCTAGTGATTGCAGCTCAGCAATGTGGAGCATTAAAGCATTTTTAGCAGAGCATTGTTTCATCACTACCTATTGTGTTTGCACATAAGCTGTAGTTATTTCAAACATTTGCCTTTTTTTGATTACTACAGAGTACATTTACCCACCAGAACTATTGTGGTTTGACTTCAGTGTGGAGCTAGTTGTTGCAGGGCTTGGCTTTTAAGTAAGGTAGCAATGCTTATTTACCATATACCATTAAAGCCACCCAACTACAAGTGTACTAACACACAGACACTGCTATAAGACACTGGTCTCCAATAAAATGTAATGAGCTTCTGAAAACACTGTAATCCTGTCCTTTTATTACAAATACTGTCATATGCATTTCAATACCCAAGGCTTATACATTATCTAGCTATGTAAATATTCTCTGCATGGCAACAACGAAAAGGCTTTCAATGCTGGCAATTCTTTAACAATATGCTTACTAAAGCTTACTTGCATCTTACAATGTCCGACAAGCTTACTAAAGCTTACTTGCATCTTACAATCTCCGACAAGCTTACCTGATGTTCATTAAACCATGTCTACTTAAACAGAGCAACAGGACACTGTGATAGCATGCAGTTCCTGAATAATAAGAAGCATAAATCAACAGTATAAAAATCTGATAGAAAACCAGAACATTTTGCAATATCAAGGACAGATGAAAAGCCACTGTCGTATTTGTGATCTACCTTGGATGGGGGAATATTCTGCACACTTACTGCATAACTGCTTCTTGCCTTCCTTGGACACATCCCGAGCCACTACAATGGGGGCTGGGGTGCAATAAGTATGTCATAATTTGAAATGTCTCTGGCTGACAGTGATGGCTGACACTCCTACCTCTCAACTTCAGAGCAAGAAATCTGGACAAAGCCATACATAGAACTAGAAGTGGGACACAGGCCCAAAAATAAGGCCAATGTTTAAATATTGCTCTTATTAACTTAATAGAACAGGTAGATCTTGCATTAGTACAAATTTTCTGAAGGGTATAAAATCTGAAACTCAAATGTCTGCCATTATTTTCTAACTTCAATCTTTAATGACTTGCCACTAATTTGCCAGAAACCACAATTTTATGAAAAACAGACCAAAATGTGATGCAAAATACCTGTCAAAAAGGGACACCTTTTAATATTAACAGTTAACT
The DNA here is from genome assembly GCF_019279795.1 of Protopterus annectens. Taxonomy (NCBI): domain Eukaryota; kingdom Metazoa; phylum Chordata; order Ceratodontiformes; family Protopteridae; genus Protopterus; species Protopterus annectens. The sequence continues at coordinate 107,443,435 of NC_056743.1, read as the reverse complement.
TGAAGCAGCTAACAAAATAAGAGCATCCACATGCATTTCTGAAATAAAGGTAATCTATAACTGATCATTACAGTTATAATTGTAAACCCTCCACATTTTCTTCCAAAATTGCCATTTTGGAGGAGGGATTATTAGGGAGAGCAACATTTTGAGCCAGAATTGGGGACAATTGAGATGTTTGGATATTCCTAATCTACAAAGTGATTTGCACGTACCTCTCAACCTCTTAATGCAGGAAATCTGAACAAGGCCAAATATATTGGGGAACATACAAACACTACTAAAAATTGCTCTTGTATAAACTTAGACAGTCTTGCATTAGCATGCATTTTTCTGAAGGTTATGACATCTGAAACTCAGTGTCTGTCATTTAATGGCTTCATTCCTAAATGATTTGCTAGAAAACCACAAATTTTATGAGGAACAAACCAAAAATAAGCAGCAAATATCTATTAATTCTGCAAAGATATGGACAACTGAGAGGTATAGTTCAACTGGGGCTGTCTGAGTTTGATACCCCCCCCCCTCACAAAATCATGGTCAAATGGAGCCTCCCCCCCCTGCAGCCATTCCAATGTCCCATTCCTTGGTTATTTTGCCCCATTTACCATAAACACTAACGTGCATACTGCTTTACTTCTGCGATGATTTAGGATTTCATTTGAAAGTTTTATTTTGCACTTTACAGCACAAACATATCTGTTAAAGCAATGCAGTCTCAATGAAAATAGACTAACATAAAAACTTCTCTGCCCTTGAAACTCACATGCATTGAAACAGCACTGAAACCCACTTTCAGAGAAAATACATTTTGTCAATTGCAAATATTAACTCTGGGCTGTCTTCAAAATCATAGGCCCCTCGAACATAACATACACATGCTCTTTGATACACCTTCCTGACTGTATTACATTATATTCCTTGTACAATACAATACAGTTGTTAAAGGGCATTTTAAATTTATTGTTTTGAAAATTTTTCCAGTAAACAAAGAAACAAAAAGCATCCACCAATGACAAAATTGCCAAATTCAGAACATTTCCATCATAAAAAGTCTACTCAAGTCCACCAGTATCAGTAAAAAAATATACACAATCTCTGTAGTAAAATCCACATTGAAGAAATTTGTAACTAATAGAGGTTGCTGCTAGCAAACACTTTATATGTCATTGTTTAATCTACAAATAAAGTGCCTGTTACCCTTGAAGAATAAATTGCCTTTGTTGCATGCAGTAAAAAAATGAAAAGCTAGTAATACCGCAATACAGAATGGATAGCAAACTGTTAACAGGTTCATAGTTACTAGGTATCTTTGCCAAAAGGACTGCAGCATCCACCCCCTTTACAACACAATACAGCATCAGCAATGCATTTACCTACTGTGGGAGTAGAACCCACAGCCTTCAGCATCTAAAGCAAGTACACTATCTGTTGTGTTATTAACAATGCAAGCAGACTAAACATAAGCAGCACTAAACTTTTGCTCCCCTGAAGCTCTCAGCTCCTTGTAAAATCTACTAGACACTCAGCTGTATCTCTGAACTTTGCAGCACAAGAAATCTGGAAAAAGCCAAATTTATTAGGGGCAAAAGGCCAAAACCAGGGACACATTTTAAACATTGCTTGTATAATGTTTGAAAGTTGCTAGAATAAAATGCTGCGTTACCACCATACATTTCACTGCCACGCCTTGAACCCAGGGGACCCTGCAAAACAGTCAAAGCAACATACCACTACGCCAAATCAGCTGTTTTGTGAAAGAGGAAGACTGAAACTTTACCATTTAGTGAATTCAGTTCTCACCATAGCACAGCTGTCAACCTCTTAGCACAAAAGACCTGAACAAAGCCAATAATGGGTGACTACAACCACCAAACATTCAGTGAATTCAGTTCTCACCATAGCTCTCAACCTCTTAGCAAATAACACCCGGACAAAGCCAGTAATGAGACAATATAGCCCCCAGACATTTTCAGTGAAATCAGTTCTTACCATAGCTCTCAACATTAGCAAAAAACCTGGATGAAGCCAATAAATACCTGAACAAAGCCAATACTGGGTTAATACAGCCCCCAAACATATTCAGTGAATTCAATTCTTACCATAACTCTCAACCCTAGCACAAAACCTGGATGAAGCCAATAATGGGGGGAATACAGTCCCAAACACAGGGATACATTTCAAATATCCATCTTGTACACTTAGAAAATTGCTAGAATAAAAGCTTGCTTTTGTTACCATACACTTTCTGAAGAATATGAAGTCCGATATTGAAATGTGTCCATTTTTTTAACATTTATTAACCAGGAAAGTCTGACTTTGAAAAAAAAAAGCTAATTTTTTAGCAGAGGCCCAGGGAGAAACACTCCAGACAGCCAAGAATAAAACCAGATAACATTTAGCTGTCAGGCAACAAGGACACAAATGCAGAAACCACAGATTTTATGAGGAACAGAAAAAGTATGAGGGAAAATCCTGCAACATTTTTACAAATGGTGGTGGGTAGGGAATTCAGGCTCTTGCCACTTGGGCCCAAGTTACAGGGTTCAAGCCTTATTCTCTACCCACCACCATGTACACCTGGGGCATTACACACACACACACACACACACACACACACACACACACACACACACACACACACACCTCTACCTGAAAGTGTTCCATCTTCCGTTCCCGCTCGAATACTCCGTCTGCAAACTCCTCTACCTGATCCATCTTCCGTTCCCGCTCGAATCATCCGTCTAGGTTCCCGCTCTCAGACCTCTACATCATTGCATGAGCGACAGCGATGATGTCAGCACGCCCGCCCACGACTGTGCTGTCAGCACAGACTTCTTAAAGAAGAATGCACTATCTTCATAAAGAAGAACGCACATATAAAAAAAAAAAAAACTTTTTTGGAAATGATCTAGTCAGCCGATTCCAGGGGGGTGCAAGTGCACCCCCTTGCACCTGCCTGCGGGCGCCTTTGCAGTCAGATATGTTAATTGAGAGAAGAAAAACTGGAAATTAATTTTTAGCTGCTTTTTGAATCCGTCACTTTTGGTAGTGAGGTGAAGGGACAATGGAAGTTTGTTCCATGAGTATGCAATTTAATGACTGTAAAGTATTTTTCTAATATTTTTGTTTGGCTTGGTCACCTGCATAAGGTTTTGTTGTGTGCTTCTGCAGTCATGATTGGGTGTCTAGGGTATAATTATGGATGTAAGGGTAGGGCAGGAGTTGGGGCTATTTAGGATGCTGTGTGCATTATGTAGTTATGATATTTGAAGCATGTGGGGGAGCTCAGTCCATGTTAAGCTTTTCAGGGATGTACAATGATGGGATTTGCAGCTGTTACTGGCTGTGAATCTGGTTATCTTGTTATAGGTGATTTCTAGTTTGGTTGAGAGATTATTTTGGAGGTTAATAAGTATGGGAGCAGCATACAGCAGGGATGGTAGAATAAATGTTTGAGTCAGTATAGGTCTAGAATTTTATGTATATATTTGTTGTTGCTGTACAGACCACTTAGTTTTTGATTGGAAAATTTGATAGTTTAAGATATGCAGGTCAAATTTTAATTGGTCTATGGTAACGCCAAACAATTTGGTGTTTGAGTCAGCAGTGATAATTGTATTATCTAAGGATGAGATAGTGAAGTTGTCTTTAGCTGGATTGAGGTTTTTGGAAGTAAAAGGAGAAGCTTGGTCTTTTGGGGGGTTGAGAAGCAGGTTGTTTTCAGTTGGCCATTGTTCTACTAGGTGCAGAGACTGTTGAGTGACAGTGTGGAGATTTTGTATATTGTCGGAGGTGTTAATAATTGTGGAATTGTCTGCATACTGTATTAAGGTAGAGTGGGGGCAGGAGACATGGAGGTTTTTATAAATATATAAAAATTAGGTGGCCAAGGACAGAACCCTGGGAAACCCTGGTCTTAACAAGATGGGAAGCGGAGAAGAATGTCTGCCATCTGACAAACTGATATCTGTTTGAGAGTTAGCTGTTAAACCAGGAGGTAGTGGAGGTAGAGAGTTATAGTTTAGAAAGTTTTTTTTAGGAGGATGGGATGGGCAAAGGTATCAAATGCTTTGGATAGGTCAAGGAACAGAGTGGATAAGAGTTTATCATCATCTCTGGCTTGGGCAATGTTGTGTGTGAAAGACAGGAGGGCAGTGGTAGTACTGTGTGAGGGACAGAAATCATGCTGTGTGGGTATAATTAGGTTTGCCTGTGAGACGTGGTTTAGTATTTGTCTATGTATACATTTTACATTATCTTTGATAAGGTGGATAATATGGTCATAGGCCTGTAATTTCAGGGTTCTGTAGAATTTCTTCCCTTGTGGAGGGGGTATTATGGAGATTTTTTTCCAGATATTTGGTACTGTAGTTTCTTGGATGGATCTATTGATAGGTATAGATACATGGTATGCTACAGATATGGCTGCATGTTTAAGAAATAATGGGGGTAGTTTGTCAGCTGATGGGGGACAGGGTTTGAGTTTAAGAAGTGATCTGATGAAGGAAGTTGCTATGGGATGGTAGGAAGAATGGGGGAAGTGATGAGGTGGGAGGTGAAGTCTTAATATCAAGAGTTTCTGGCTTAACAAGCTTTTCTATTGTTGCGATGAAAACGTGGAGTAGGGTTGCAGTTTCATTAGAAGGTTCATTAGGGAAGGGGCTTGGTGAAGATGGGTTCCCCGGAGATAGTCATTTGTCTGAGTGTCAGGATTTCTTTGGGTTGGAATGTGGGTTGCTGAGATTTTTGGTAAAATTGTTTTTTGTCTCGTATGACCTGCTTTTTTGTTTGGTTGAGAAGCTGTTTATATAAATTCAGGTGGAAAGTTGAGTTATTTTTTGTGTTATGATAGAGTACAGGTGTAAAGGAACAGCCATATGCAGAGAAGGAACTATATACATTTATTCAAACATGAATTATGATTAATCAAATATATTCAAAAATATATGATTCTTAAATGCTCTCAGTACACTAGGATATTCAAAAGTTACCATGTAGTACATGCAGTCATGTGATTTGTAAATTTGAGAAGATATTTATTTTGCATTTGTTGACCGAGCTAGTCTAACTGGATATATGTCCATTTTCAGTAGAGGTCTGGGGAGAAAAGTTCCACATAAAAACAAAACAAACAGAACATTGCAACTTCAGTTACAGTTCACTTATCAGACAAAACACTTATTTACATGGTAACTTAGCAATCATAATAGATCAAAAAAAATAAAACAAAACAATTTTTTTTTTTTTTTGTGGACCAAACAATAATAGAAGAAAAGAGTATTCAGAAGAAAGACAGAGATTCCCAAATCAAAGTTGTAAATATGGCATAAGAGAATAGAATAGATAGTTATTTACAAGGTAGGGAGACTTGGTTAAGGGCAGTAACATGTTCATACAGTCTTTCCTGGGTACAATTAGTTTAACCTACAAGGTAGTGGTCTTAAAGTGGCTATGAAGTGAGTAGTGTTTAGTGATATAACCTAGGATAACAGGAAGAGAAATCTTAGTCTGGGTTAGTACAAGGACATAGCCAATGGGTTGTAAAGTATATATTGAGTTTCTTTTTAAATTGTGCGGTTGAAGAAGGAAGTGCGAGTTCACCAGGAAGTAGTTGGCAGCTTTTTCCCACAGTGTTAGAGAAAAGGGATTCCCATTGCTTTACTGTGGGTTTTTGTCTAGATACCATTAGTTTATTTACTGAGCGTAGGTTTGTAAGATTTTTATATGGAGTGATTAGACTTATGAGAATTGGTGCGTTGCCTGGGTGATAAAGGGTTTTATGGCAATAATAAGTTGGTGGAATCGAATCTGACTATGCAGTTCCTGCCAACTCAGTTGTTTCAGATTTTGGCAGTGGTGGGTTCTAAAAGGGGAGCCAGTAGCAAATCTGGCAATGTTATTGTAGGAGATTGCCAGCTTGTTGAGGTTGCTTTTAGATAGATTAGTGTATATAGGAGATACATAGAAGAGAGTTAAAATAAGGTGGGTGTGGGCAATAGTAGTTCTAGCTATGGGGAGTAAGGAAGGGTTTAATTTTATAGAGGGAGCCTAGTTTTCTGTTAACTGGTTTTATTTTGGTGTTGATATCAGTATCATAGTTAAGGTTGTGGTCAATAGTTACACCTAAGAGTTTGGTGGTAGTGTCAGGAGATGTGACTGTGCCATTATTAGATTTGATCATGGAGTCTATTGGGGTGGACTTTTGTGTAGGAGTAAAGAGCAGTAGTTTAGTCTTTTTGGGGTTAAGGAGGAGACAGCATTGTAAAAACCATTCTTCTACTAACTCAAAGGCATTTTGGGTGAGGGACTGCAGTTCAGAATGACCAGTAGTGGAGCAAATTAATGTGGAGTTGTTTGCATATTGTATGCATGTAGCTTGGGGGATATTTATAGTTAGATTGTTAATAAAAACTGAGAATAGAAAAGGACCTAACATAGAACCTTGGGATACACCAAGGGTGACAGGAAGGTGGATGGATAGACTGTTATCCCAAAACACTGCCTGTTCCTGTTATCAAAGTAGGACTTGAACCACTGTAGTGCTTGAGTATCAAGTGAGAGGGACTTAAGAAGTTTTAGCAGTAGCTGATGGTTGACCATGTCAAATGCTTTTGAGAGATCAATAAAGATTGCAGAGGACAGGGTGTTATTATTAAGTTTTTTGTTAATGTGGTCAGAAAATGACAGGAGGGCAGTGGTGGTACTATGGAAACATCTAAAGCCATGCTGAGAGTTGGCTAATAGTCTGTTCTGGAGAAGGTGGTCTAACAGTTGAGGGTGGATGCATTTTTCTATAATTTTAGCTAAGGGAGAGAGTAGGGCAATTGAACGGAAGTTAGAAAGTTCTGTTTTGTTGCCACCTTTGTGTAGAGGGATTATAGGAGAGATTTTCCAGATGGATGGGATGGTACCTTCTGTTATGGTTCTATTTATTAGAATCAAAATAGGGTAGGCAATAACTTAAGCTGCTATTTGCAGATATTTAGCAGGTAATAGGTCAGCAGAGGGGGTAGATGGTTTGAGTTCTTGAAGAAGGGTACAGATGAGGGGTGTAGAAACAGGTTGTAGATGGAATGTAGATGGTAAGTTATTTGAGGAGGATGAGGGCAGATTAGAGGATACAGGACGTAGCGAGCTAGCAAGTGACTGGATGGCTTCAGTAAAGAAGAAATTAAAGGTATCAGCAATTTGTTTGGGAGTTTCTTGGGCTATTCCTGATGGGGTTGGTGTCTTTGAGTGGCCTGGATGTAGGAGTCTATTGATACCTGACCAGAACTTTTGTGGTTTATGTTGGTTGGTATGTTGAAGTTGAAAGTAGAAGTTTCTTTTATCTAATAGTATTGATGCTTTCGTAGTATTTCTAAGCTGTTTAAATTTTAAATGATCAGATGGGTCTTTAGTAGTACACCATTTGGCCCAAAATTTGTTATTTAGTATAATTTTTTGCTTAGTTTCCTTAGCCATAGAGCAGTTTTCTTTCTTTTCCTAAGAGTACAAGAAGGGGCACTGTAGTCCAAGATTTCTAGGAACTTAGAGTTGAAGTATGTCACTGCTTCCTCTAGCTGGAAGTGTTTTAGGGGTGACCAATCGCAAAAGTTCATTTTGGAAGTGTTCAGGGTTAAAATGTTTATTGGAGCGAGTAGTACTATAAGTTGAAGGGTAGGGAATATTACGCTTTTGTCTAATTATATAAGTTAATGAGTGATCACTAATGTCGCCTGCCATATATGTTAGGGACTGAGTATTTGGTAGAATCCAATCTAAGATGCTTTCTTTATTGGTAGGTTTGTGGATTCTGGTGGGTGAGGTGATAGTTTGGAAAAAGCCATGTAGGTTTATGTGATTAGTCGGATTATCAGTATTACAGCTATTCCAGTCTATATTAAAGTCGCCTAGCACTATGGTTTCTTGTGGATAGTTTGTAGAAAGCCAGCTAAGGATATTTTCTGATGTTATTAACTTGAGGAAGATAGGAGCATATAATGTAGATGGATTTACAAGTGTTTAGTTGAAGCTTAGTGATAAGAATTTCAGTATTGGTATCAGATGGTGGGTGGATATCTAGTAAAGTAACTAGGAGCCCTGAGTTATATATTAAGGCAACGCCCCCACCCTTCTTGTTAAGGTGATCCAATCTTAAAATATTGTATCCTGGAGGGATGATTTCATGGTCTTGGGTTGCTGGTTTTAACCATGTTTTGGTTAGGCATAGGATGTCAAAGTCATGTAAATCCAGTAGTGCATGAAGGTGAGTCAGTTTATTATTTATACTTTGTATATTTAGGGGAGCTACGAAGAGGGAGTTACGAGGCCTTGTAGGGGTGTGAAATGTAGACGGAGAGGGTCTAACTGGATTAGCAGGACTATTATTGGTAGATCCAGGGTTGGGATGAATGTCACCATCCAGTAGGAGGTGTTTGTGTAGTTTGTGTGTGCGAATTAGAGGATGATTCAATATGTACTGGGTTCTTTTGACTTGGTAGTGTTTATAGGTAATATGGATAACTCTGATACTTTGGGAGGAGATAGCTGGTTGTAGATGTTTTGTTGATGTGTTTAAGTGTGGCTGATATAGGTGGTAGGGATGTTTGTTTAGAGAGCTGTTGGAAATCAGAGTAGTTAAGATGTTCATAGGCTATTCGGATATAGGGAAGGTACAGGAAAGGAAGAAGGGAGAAAAAGAGTAGGGGTTTGAGGTAGGCTGACATTGGTGAAATAGGCATTGTGATGAAGAAGTTATAAGGTAGAGAGTGATAGGTGAACTATGTAATGAAGTGGGAGGAGTGATGGAGTATGACGGGAATACCTTTAAAGTGATGTGGGTTAGGATTGGATAATGGGGAAGTGGGAGTGTCTGGAGAGGTATAAGGGTATGAACACTGGGGGTGGGTGGAATTTGGGGGTAGGGGAGCGGAATGATCCTGCAGGGTGAATGGAGCGGGATCAGACAAGTATGAGAGTTCAGAGAAAACAATCACTGGATTGCTAACTTCTTATGAAGGTACTATCAGGTATGTAGAAACCAAGAGAGAGCACAAGAAGAGGAGATTCCAGGAAGCCCTTGTGAGGAGAGGGTGGATATTAGGGGAGATATAGATGTAATCTACTACAGCACTGCTGTATTTTAAGGTCAGCTAGGAGAGAGGTAGGGTAGGAAGTTTGAGAAACACACTTAGTGAAGGTAGCAACCTAGAGGAGAAAAGTAAAATGCAGCAGAAGCGGCTGGTGTGAGAGAGAGATAGTGAGGAAATAAGGTTGGAAGTCTCAGGTTAATAGCTACAGGAGGCTATGCAAGGAGGAGAAAGTTTAGTTGCTAGGGGTTGAAAGGGGCATGGCTTCTGGGCATCTGGCTAGATAGTTTTTGAAATACAGCTGTAGATATTTAAAAAAGAACTATCAAACACCTATTTTATATAACACTTACTTCCTTGCTCACTTCAGTGCTAGGACTCTGAGCTGCCTTAGATTAGGTAAAGGTGGCAGGTTTTGATTGTAAGGGGTCCTTGTTTTCTGGGCAGGAAGTCTCTGAGATGCACAGTACAGTATAGAGGGATGGAAAGCTGTGTACATTGGAAAGAGAGGGAGAAATAAGAACAGGTCAGCATAACATTTAAGCAGAAACAGGCTACAAAAATAAGGGTAGAACCACAGGCATTATGTTATTTGCAGTACTTGGTTATTAATCTACACAGTCATATTAGTAAACAAAAAGAAATGAAGCAGTATAGGGTTACAGGAGAAACAAGGCATATCACAGTAAATGAAAGCATACTCAGAAAAGGAACAACAATTGAAAAGATAGCAACTCAATCCTTCACTAAGCTAGAAGAGGGAATCTAACAACAATAGCAGCTATGCTTCACAGTAGCCATGTTACATACAGCCTAAATCGCCAGTACTAACATAAGCCCTCAAGTTTAAAATGTTATAGAGGAAGCAAATTCATACATACAGCCTTATGCAGCTTTTATTTTTGAGATTTTTCCAGCTCTAAAGAGCTACAACAGCCATGCACAGCAGCCGTATTAAATACAGCGTAATACAGCCTATACGTGTTAATATTTCCAGCTCTTGCAGGGTACAGCAGCCATTAAGCCTATAAAAAAGATTGCTACAAATCTATGAGAGTCCCACACAATGTTAGTCAAGGGGCCGTTATAGCATATGTATATATGGTGCTATGGTCATTTACACTGTAAACTGCCAGGTAGAGGGGCTTGGTCCTTACAGCAGTAAGCATAAAACTAAATACAGTCAGTTTAAAAGCTGAAAAGACACACACCACATTACTATGTATGGGGAGGCTACTAGCTACTTACAGGAATGGGCAGAGGGACAGAAAGTGTCACCCAAGACCTTAGCGTTGCTTTATAGCCAATAATCATAAATGTTCAAACGCAACCATTTGAAGGGATTCCATCGAGAATAAGCATCAGTTACTAGGTACAAGGGGCAATTTAGTGAAAGACTGCTCTGGACTAAAAGGAATAACACTATAAAGTATACAACGGGCTAGATATAAGCAGTAATATCCTCAAAAACTCTGGCAACCACCTATTACATGCTAAAGAGCGGTTGGCATAGATGAGCACTCTGACAATGCTGATAACCAATTATTTCAGGATAATAAATGCTTGGTGTAGCACAGTGCTCACCCAGAGGTGATGTAACCTAGCCAGCTCACTGAATAAGAACAGTTACAGGAGTCAGCACAGCTGAGCAAACCTAGATGCCATTATCCAATAAAATGTTTTTACAACACATACTTTAAACAAATATGTAATGTACTGCACCAATACTTAATACAAAAGCAGAGGAATATCACACATTTCTGCACAGTGTTATGGATAATACCATAAAATATCACTCACTCAAGGAAGCCAGTTAGTGTGCAACACCTCCACATGGAAAGCGTGGTTACAAAAAGCCTCTATACATCAATTAGGAATAAAAACAGTAGACTATCACTCACTCAAGGAAGTGAGTTAGCGTGCAAACACCTCCACGTGGGAAGCGCAGTTACAAAAAGCAAATATGAGTAAAATAGGTCATTTACTGATAAGATAAAACAGTCAGTGCCGTATTCGCTGTTGTATGTAATTACCAAACATTTTCTACTCACATAAAACAGTTGTGCACTAAATTAGAAGTTATGTACTCACCATAACGTTCCATCTGAGTAGGTGTATTCATTTGTCTGCAACCTGTGGGTTATGGATCCGATATCGGATCCGAACCGGCATGGTTTTCCAGCTATGGATCCAAGCTCTCAGCTCCTCCCCTCACCCATAATGCCCTGCTCTACCCTCATGACCTCAGATCGAGTTTGCCAAAGCAACAATACCCTAAAAAGGGCAACAAGGAATATGCAGGAAACTGAAAAGGCCAGGGGGATAGGAGGGCGGGATGGTTGCAGACAAATGAATACACCTACTCAGATGGAACGTTATGGTGAGTACATAACTTCTAAATCTGAAGTAGGATATTCATTTGTCTGCAACCTGTGGGACAGAGTCCCCAGCTACCTGAATCTTGGGCGGCCATCATGGAAGGATATTCCGGAGCACCGCGGAGCCAAAGGATGCTCTACCCCTAGATGCAAGATCCAACTTATAGTGGGAAATAAATGTATGAGATGAAGCCCACGTGGCTGCTGCACAAATATCATCTAGAGGAATCCTAGCCTTGAAGGCTGCCGAGGTAGATACTGACCGGGTTGAATGGGCATGAACACCCCGGTCGGGCCTTCCTGACGCTTGATAAGCCAATAAAATGCACTGTGAAATCCAGCGGGACAGAGAAACCTTAGAGATTGGCTTGCCCAAATTGAATTTTGCAAAGGAAATAAACAGCTGGTCGGATTGCCTATGACCAGCTGTCCTGTTGAGATAAAATCTAAGTTGCCTGTGAACATCTAGTGAATGTAGCTTATATTCACCTTTGTTTTCATATTTAGGAAGAAAACAGGAGGTTAATGGATTGATTGATGTTTGCTTCAGAAGCGATTTTAGGAAGGAAGGGCAGGTTGGTCCTGAGGAGACACGGTCCGGATGAAATACCAAGTAAGGAGGTTTAGCTGATAAAGCTTGAAGTTCAGAAACTCTCTTGGCAGATGTAATGGCTACCAAAAGGCTGTCTTGTAGGACAAGAATTTGAGATCCACCGTGGCAGCTGGCTCGAAGGGGAGCGGTCAAGGCCTGTAGGACCAAAGAAAGGTCCCAAGGAGGAACTGCTTGTTTTATAGGGGGCCTGAGAAGAAAAGTACCTTTAAGAAATGTTTTACACAATTTGGCTGACATAAGAGGAATAGACTCTTGACCAATGTGATAGTGAGAAATTGCCGCCAGTTGAACTTTGACTGTGGAACTGCTGGCACCATCATTAAAGATAGGTTAGAAAGTCAAGCACTACAGGGAGAGGAACGTGAAAGGATTCAGGCCTTGCCGCTCCGCCCACACAGAGAAGCGTTTCCATTTGCTTGTAAACCTTTCTAGTGGATGGTTTATGAGCCGCCACCAAAATAGCCTTTACCGGTGAAGAAATACCGGGAGTCCTTATCAAGAGTGGAACTGGAGCAGCCAAGCGGTCAGCTTCAGGTTGTCCAGGTTCGGAGGAGGAATGCAGGATGGATGGGATATCAGATCCGGATGGGATCTAGAATCCAAGGAGGATTCACCGAGTGAGACCTTAGGAAGGGGAACCAGATCTGTCGAGGCCAGAATGGAGCAATGAGAATCATTCTGCAACCCACCCGAGAGGCTTTCTGAAGGACTTGCAGCATCAGAGGCAAGGGTGGATAGGCATACAGAAGACCGGGTGGCCAAGCATGCACCAGAGCGTCTCTTGGGGTACCTCCGGAGGAGGTATTAGAGCGAAAAAAACTGTCGCACTTGGTGTTTGAGGGAGAAGCAAAAGATCGCATGAAGGGTTCCCCACCGTGCGAATATCGTTCCGCTACTTGACAATTGAGAGACCACTCGTAAGGGGTCAGAATGGTGCGACTGAGCTTGTCCGCTAGGATGTTGGACCGACCGGAATATGCGTTGCTATGAGAAAGCGATTGGTGGAGATTGCCCATTCCCAAACTCTCATGGCCTCTCGACAAAGAGGTAAGACCTTGTTCCCCTTGCTTGTTGATGTACCAGACAACAGACATGTTGTCCGATTGAATTGCAATTGCTCCCAAGGGAAGAAAGTCCTGAAGTGCTAGCAACGCTAAGAGCACTGCTCTCATCTCTAGAACATTGATATGCAGAAAGGTCTCTGAATCGTTCCTCGTGCCTTGGACTGTCCGGCCCTCAAAGTGCCCCCACCCGAGGCGGGAGGCGTCCGTGGTCACCGTGGCGAGAGGGAGAAGCACAAAATGGGCGACCTCGTGGAGATCCGGGAGTGGAGCCACCACAAGAGGGACCGCTTGCAAGCCTTGCTGATTGCTATGGGATGATGCATGGGGAGAGCAAGGTATGACCACTGTACTAAGAGCGTCCACTGAAGAATGCGCATATTGAGCCTGGCAAGAGGAAGAAGTGCTATAGCCGAAGCCATGGACCCTAGAGCCCTCAGGACCAACTCCGCTGGAACAGAATTTGAATGGAGAATGGCCCGCACCTGGAGCTGCAGATTTAGAACTCTGTCCGCAGTGAGGAAGGCTCGTAAACTCCTTGTGTCTAGTCTGGCCCCTATGAAATCTAAGAGCTGTGTGGGCGCCAGGTTGGACTTTTTTGTATTTATTGTGATGCCCAGAAATGGAGCAAGATGGAGAAAGGAGTCTCGCGCCAAGAGAAGTAGATGCCTTGTTGGGGCGGTAAGCCAGTCGTCCAGGTAGGGAAAGACCTGCACCCCTGAAGCCTCAGGTGGGCCGCTACCACTGCTAGTACTTTGGTGAACACCCTGCCGGCTGTGGTGAGACCAAAGGGAAGGACCCGGAACTGGTAGTGACTGGCTCCCAGCCGGAAGCGGAGAAACCTCCTGGAGCGCCTGTCCATCAGGATGTGGTAGTACGCGTCCTTGAGATCTATCGAGCACATCCAGTGATTTTTCTCCCAGAAGGGGAGAATAGATTGCAGAGTGACCATTCGGAATTTTTCTTTGGGGACTGCCAGATTCAAGAGAGAGAGGTCTAGGATTGGTCTTAGTTCCCCCGTCTTTTTTGGCACTAAAAAGAATCTGGAGTAGAACCCTGATCCGATCTGGTCTGGGGAGCGGGCTGGATGGCTCTTCTTTAGCAGATGGCCAATTTCTGCCAAAGCGGCCTCCCGTTGACCGGGTGGTACGTCTGGGAGGGACTTCATCTTTGGAAGGTGAAGGAAAGGAATCGATATCCCTGGATATGATTTGGAGAACCCAGCGGTCCGATGTTATGGACTCCCATGCCGCTAGGTGCCCGAACGTCCCGACTGCCTCCAGAGTAGAGCAGTCGGGCAACCCTCAGGGTTGCTGCGGGCCGTTCAGAGAAAGGTTCCCTGGACCCGAAGTTTCTGGGAGCCCCTCTGCCTCTAGGGCGTCCTCCCTGTCCTCCTCTGCCACGGAAGGACTGGTTGTCCGGAGCAGGCTGGGACTGCTGCGACTTCGGAACCACATCTTCTTCTGACCCTTTTGGTTCCTAGAATAGGGCCTCTGGGGTGCAGAGAAGCGGATTCCGGCCGCAGACAGCGTCTTCCCGTCCTTCTCGCTCTGGGTCAACGTCCGCGAACGGTCTTGCCAAACAGAGCAGAACCATCAAAGGGCGTTCATAAGCGGCGCCTTGAAGGGCTCAGAAAAATCGCAGTGACGGAGCCAGGCCTGGCGTCTAGTGACCAGTCCTGTCCCGCAGCTCTAGCGGCGCCCTCCGTTGCATGGGAGAGTAGCCGCATAGAAGTATTTGTAACTGACCTAAGAGTGGCCATTTTGGTGGAGTGCAGAACTCTGTCCTCCTCGAAATGGACTCAGGGGATGCAGCGTATTCCTTAATAAGATCTCGCTGCATCCGAATAACGTGTGCCAAATAGTTCAAGCGCCTTACCGAGAAGGTCGCGAACTGAACATCCGCTTCCCCAAGCGGTCCATCATCCGAGACTCCTTGCTCGGTAGGTGGACTGAGGGACTCTCTTGAGCCAGTTCCCTCTTTGTGGCCGCCGCCATCAACATAGCATCTACAGGAGGCCCCTTACTCCAATAGGTCCGGTCGGATGGCGGGCTAAGGATCCTATCCGGTCTTTTGGGAATTGGCTCCACGGTGTCCGGTTCCTTCCACGCCCTGATGGTAGTAAGGTACAGCAGGGGGTCGGCAGGGGGCGACTCCCAAGAGGTAGGCGGGCCCGTTTCAAATGCCTCCAAGAACACGGACTGCGTCCGAGGAAGACTTGGGGCAGACCACCCCCTTATCGGAGCATTTCCATGATGTCTCCAAAGGAGACATCCTCGGGGTGACCGTGGGGAGCCTTCCCTTCCTCCAAGTCCGTGTCTTCAGTGAGAGACTCGGGGAGTCAATGTGCCTCCTTTTGCACGTATGCTTGCGAGGGCCTCCTCTGGGGGCTGTCAGAGGAGTCCTCGCAAGCAGCAATTGCTCCAGAGGAGCAACTTGGGGCACAGAAGCGGGCTGTCCCAGGGCCGGATGGTGGAAGCCTGGCCCAGTGCAGAGGGAGCGGGGCCGGGCGAAGCAAGTGCCGGGGTCCGGAGACCCTCAACAGAGCCCTCTCCACTACATCAAAGGCCGAAGGAGCCGACCTCGACCAAAGGATCCGACAATCGGCTCCCCCTCGGATCGAAGAGTGGATCGGAGCCGAAGCACTCGGATCCGAAGGGACAGTGCGCTCCGACACAGACGGCGCCGAAGGAGCACTGATCCCCCCGGATCCGAAGCTCGGATTCAGGCTCCGAGAGATCGGGTCCGGCGCACTCGCGGGCCGGGTCGGATCAGTACCAAGTACTATCGGCTCCGACCTTCCCGGCTCCGAAGCTGCTTTCGGCTCCAGCTGCTCCGAACCCGGATAGCGGGTGGAGAAGGAACAATAGGCTTAAAAAGTTGCTCCAGAGGATCCCACCACAATGTCAGTCAAAGGGGCCCGTTATAGCATATGTATATATGGTGCTATGGTCATTTACACTGTAACTGCTGCCAGGAGTAGAAGAAGGGGGCTTGAGGTCACTTACAGCAGTAAGCATAAAACTAAATACAGTCCAGTTTTAAAAGCTGAAAAAGACACACACCACATTACTATGTATGGGGGAGGCTACTAGCTACTTACAGGAATGGGCAGAGGGGACAGAAAGTGTCACCCAAGACCTTAAAAGCGTTGCTTTATAGCCAATAATCTGTAAATGTTCAAGCGCCCAGCCATTTGGAAGGGATTCCATCGAGAATAAGCATCAGTTACTAGGTACAAAGGGGGCAATTTTAGTGAAAGACTGCTCTGGACTAAAAGGAATAACACTATAAAGTATACAAGCGGGCTAGATATAAAAGCAGTAATATCCTCAAAAACTCTGGCAACCACCTATTACATGCTAAAAGGCGGTTGGCATAGATGAGCACTCTGAGCAACAGTGCTGATAACCAATTATTTCAGGATAATAAATAGCTTGGTGTAGCACAGTGCTCACCCAGAGGTGATGTAACCTAGCCAGCTCACTGAATAAGAACAGTTACAGGGAGTCCAGCACAGCTGAGCAAACCTAGATGCCATTATCCAATAAAATGTTTTTACAACACATATTTTGAAACCAAATATGTAATGTACTGCACCAATACTTAATACAAAAAGCAGAGGGAATATCACACATTTCTGCACAGTGTTATGGATAATAATACCATAAAAAATATCACTCTCACTCCAAGGAAGCCAGTTAGTGTGCAACACCTCCACATGGAAAGCGTGGTTACAAAAAGCCTCTATACATCAATTAGGAATGAAAACCAGTAGACTATCCACTCCCACTCCAAGGAAGTAGCAGGTTAAGCGTGCAAACACTGCCTCCGCGTGGGAGGCGCTTGAGTTACAAAAGCAAATATATGAGTAAAATAGGTCATTTACTGATAAGATAAAACAGTCAGTGCCGTATTCGCTGTTGTATGTAATTACCAAACATTTTCTACTCACATAAAACAGTTGTGCACTAAACAGGTAATACACTCAATAGCAGCAGTTGGAAATTAACTTACGTAGATTGAGACACTAGGGCCAGGAGCACACAGCAGCCAGGGGATTATTCCAGGTAATAAAGATGGTGCCTCACCAGGCAGCCCAGATTTATAGGTTTTGAAAAGGATGTGAAGTAGGAGGGGGGAGGTAGGGGCAGGTAA